>NC_139992.1:26935336-27052669 GCF_964263955.1 Coregonus lavaretus | reverse complement strand
GAAGTAGGTCACTTCCACCTAACCATTGTATGTGTCTGTGTTTGTGCGTGCGTGCATTTGTGCATGTGTGCTTGTTTGGGGGGGAACCCAACAAGAGTAAAACGTGTGCCATAAAAGGGGCTCCCGAGTGGCGCAGTGGTCTATGGCACTGCATCTCAGTGCTAGAGGCGTCACTTCAGACCCTGATTCGTTTCCAGGCTGTATCACAATCCGGCTGTGATTGGGAGTCCCATAGGGCGGCACACAATTGGCCCAGCGTAGTCTGGGTTTGGCCGGGGTAGGCCGTCATTGTAAATAAGAATTTGTTCTTAACTGACTTGCCTAGTTAACAAAAACAAACAAAAAAGGCCTGTGAGAAGGCAGAGAGAAGGCAGAGTCTTTTTGATCCTCCCTATGGTGCTACCATCCCCCCTATCACACAGAGGCCACAGTGACCCACCATACTCACAGGCCTGGATCCATTTCAGCCCATATCCCTTTCCCCTAGCCTCTACCCCTTCAGTCTTCACAGATCTGAAAAGACTGGATAAGTGGAAGCATATGGTGGAACCTTCCCAAGTCCTATTGCAAGGCAAGGTGGACCCATAAACATCTTGTTTACACCTATCAGATTTATACAGATTTTCAGACAATTTCCCCATCGCCGTTGTTTAGAGATCTAAAGGGATAGGATCGGGGCCTAAATGGAGGCCAGGATAAATCCATTATGGATCATTGTAATATATTTTCTACTAACTCTAGTTCAACAGGAGCAGCCTGTAGTGTATTGTGCCACCTACCTGGTGAGGAAGCCGTTGAAGGGCAGGCGTACAGGGTAGCCATAGCGGATCATCCGGACCATCTCCAGCACCCCTACATACTGCAGCTGGGTAGACACGTGGAAAGTGTCAAAGCAGTCTGCCGTGCCACTGCTGTTGGGACGCACACACTCCACAAAGTGAGGGGTACACGACTGTAGCTTACTGACCACCTCTGACAGAGCGTTCTGAAAGGGGGGGGGGGGGGGGGGGGGGGGGGAGAGATGGCGAGATAGAGGGAGAGAGAGATTGTTTCATGTTAAAATTCATGTTCCTTAAGCACTTGGCAATTGAGTTGACCCGATTCCTCACTCCCTTGTCACCTTCACACATGTGAAAGCAATGGTGTTGGTATCAGATTCATGGCAATATGGTTCCATTTATCCCTCTAGAGGGCTAGTTCCTCAACCTGGGCTAGTTCCTCATCCTGGGCTAGTACCTCAACCTGAGCTAGTTCCTCAACCTGAGCTAGTTCCTCATCCTGGGTTAGTTCCTCAACCTGGTATAAATTACTCAACCTGGTCTAGTTCATCAACATGGGTTAGTTTCTCAACCTGGGCCAGTTCCGCAACCTGGGCCAGTACCTCAACCTGGGCTAGTTCCTCAATCTGGGTTAGTTCCTCATCCTGGGTTAGTTCCTCAACCTGGTATAAATTCCTCAACCTGGTATAAATTCCTCAACCTGGCTTAGTTCCTCAACCTGGGTTAGTTCCTCAACCTGGGTTAGTTCCTCAACCTGGGCTAATTCCTCGACCTGGGATAGTTCCTCAATCTGGGATAGTTCCTCAATCTGGGTTAGCGGTCGCCAAGACAACAGTGAGTGAGGAGTGAGGTCACGTCATGTGTGTGATGAAGTGGTCTGATTGGTTAGGGTGTGTTGTCTCTGTAGGGACCAGCAATACAAATACTTCTCCTGACTAAGGCTGTGAGAGTGTGTCAGAGTGTGTTTCTCAGATATACACATACACCGGCGTCACTCGATCATGCTTCTTACCACTCCCTAATGACGTGGCTCTCTACTGTAAATGTGTGTGTGTGAGTAGGCTACTGCACTGTACTGAGAGCCGTGACATCAGAAACTTACAGTATCTCCAACACACGCGCACGCACGCACGCACGCACGCACACACACACACACACACACACACACACACACACACAGAGCCCATTGTTCATTGTTCATTCATACATTCAGAGGGCTTTATACTTGGGTGGATACAGCGTCATTCTTCAGCCCACACTCACCTTCTCTCCTCTCTCCTTCTCCCCCTCTCCTTCTCTCCATTCCTTGTAAGACCACAGCTCCTGCCTGCAGGCAGCACACTGCCCTCATTCAAACCACCAACCATCACTCACACCAAAGCTACATCCATGTTACGCCACCATCACATCACATTGGATTTAGTGGTGTGGAAATTGGAATGCGATCTGCCTTTGTTTTGCACTTGTGGGGTAGAGATCCATCTAAATGAATAGTGTTGTTTCATTTGGATCAACTACAGATTACTACCACATTTTATAGACTTCAGTTTTTGGTTGTGGTTCAGAGATATGGGTCAGGGGTTGCATCCAAAATGGCACCCTAGTCCCTATAGCGTGCATTACGTTTGACCAGAGGAAAGTAGTGCACTCCATGCAGCCAGGGTCATGGTTAGGGTCAGCTACAGAAGTTCAATGACTTCAGTGTTTGGGTTGAGGTGAGTGTTAGGATTAGGGTTAGGATCCCTACTGGGTAAAGTGCTTGGGTTATTATGGTTGTGGTTTGGTCCATTGTTGTGCTACTGCTTAATGCTTACCCTCAGCTGCACAGCAACTGTAACTGGACCACACCTCTCCAGCCTCTGCAGGAAAGATGTTGCTCCCTTCTTCTTCAAGAGCTGAGAGAGAGAAAGAGGAGGGGAAGAGGGCGAGAGAGAGAGAGACAGAGACAGAGACAGAGACAGAGAGAGAGAGAGAGAGAGAGAGAGAGAGAGAGAGAGAGAGAGAGAGAGAGAGAGATACACAGAGAGAGAGAGAGAGACAGAGAGAGAGAGAGATACACAGAGAGAGAGAGAGAGAAGGGAGGAGGGAGGAGGGGGATGGTGTTATTAGAGAGCTATGAATATTGTATATTAACAATACTAGTTGGTTGACTGTGCTCTGGAGACACCACGTGATGCAGTCCTATGAATACGGTCAAACCCTAACCATGGTTGAGGTAGAGGAGGAGGACAATGAAAAAATAAATAAATGAATATGGTCATGACTAGATCTATAAAGCCAATTTGCCATTACGGTCATACATCTATACACTATTCAATGTCCTCCTCCTATACCTCAACCATTCAGTACTATACAACAACGTACTGTACCATATCATATAATCATATTATCATTATTACAATTCTGCATTATAATTTATTTGATGATGGATGTAAATCCATGAGCTTCTTTATAACCGTGTTTAACTACAGTGCAGTAATATTGTGCAATGTTATGTCCTGTTATTATAAAGGTCTTTGTTAGCATGGGGAAAGAGTGAAGGTCTTGTGTAAGCCTTTCCTCTATATGTTTAATGAGGAGGGCCATGGGGTTCAGCCTTCAGCAGGTTATGCAATGCAGAGGCTATTATAGTGTACATACACACACGCATGCACACAGACACACACACACACACACACACACACACACGCACACGCACACACAAAAACACACACAAACACACGTGCACAGACACACACTCAGCGAGTCCTACTATTTACTGCCCTATTAGATTTGACCTGAATACAGAGACAGAGCGAGAGGGGGAGAGAGAGAGAGAGAGAGAGAGAGAGACAGAGAGACAGAGAGACAGAGAGACAGAGAGACAGAGAGAGACAGAGAGACAGAGAGACAGAGAGAGAGAGAGAGAGAGAGAGAGAGAGAGAGAGAGTTCATCTGCCTTTGGACTAAAGAGCACGAACCCACCAAAGAAATCGGAAATAGAGACAAAATAAATAAGGAAATCATCTTAGCAGAGAAAAATGTCCTCCTATCTGCTAACTATATCCCCCCACTAGAATCCCCATACTTTAATGAAGACAGCTTCTTCATCCTAGAGGGGGAGATCAATCATTTCCAGACCTAGGGACATGTACTAGTCTGTGGCGACCTAAACGCCAGAACCTGACACCTTTAGCACGCAGGGGGACAAACACCTACCTAGAGGTGACAGCAATACCCTCCCCAATATGCCCCCCTAGGTACAACTACGACAAAACAAACAACAAAAACGGGTGACAACTCCTGCAGCTCTGTCACACGCTGGGTTTGTACATAGTCAATGGTAGGCTTCGAGGGGACTCCTACGGTTGTACACCTACATCTCATCTCTTGGTAGCAGTATTGTAGACTATTTTACCAATGACCTCAACCTAGAGTCTCTCACAGTGTTCAGTCAGCCTACTGACACCCTTATCAGATCACAGCAAAAAAAAAAAAAACTGCCTACTTGAACAGAGCAATACTCAATCACAAGGTATAAAAGCTGAACAAACTGCATACTATTAAGTAATGCTATAGATGGAAGGAAAGTAGTGTAGAAATCTACCACAAAACAATTAGCCAACAACAGATTCCTTTAAGACAACTTTCTGGACAAAACGTTTCACTGCAATAGTGAAGATATAAACTTGGCAGTAGAAAGCCTTAACAGTATATTTGACCTCTCTGCTTCCCTTATCAAATCTAAACATTTCAATCAGAGAAAATTAACAACAATGAAAAATTGTTTGATGAAGAATGCAAAAACATAAGAAAGAAATTGAGGAGCCTATTCAACCAACAACACAGAGACCGAGAAAAACTGAGCCTACGCCTTCACTATGGTGAAACACTAAAAGAGTGCAGAAATAAAATTAGGAAAAATAAAGAACAGCACGTCAGAAATCAGCTCAATGTAATTGAATAATCCATAGATTCTAACCACTTCTGGGAAAATTGGAACACACTAAACAACAACATGAATAGCTATCTATCCAAAATGGAGATGTATGGATAAACTACTTCTCCAATATATTTGGCCCTATAACAAAGAACAAACAGCAAAAAAATATACAGTGGGGAGAACAAGTATTTGATACACTGCCAATTTTGCAGGTTTTCCTACTTACAAAGCATGTAGAGGTCTGTAATTTTTATCATAGGTACACTTCAACTGTGAGAGACGGAATCTAAAACAAAAATCCAGAAAATCACATTGTATGATTTTAAAGTAATTAATTTGCATTTTATTGCATGACATAAGTATTTGATACATCAGAAAAGCAGAACTTAATATTTGGTACAGAAACCTTTGTTTGCAATTAAAGAGATCATACGTTTACTGTAGGTCTTGACCAGGTTTGCACACACTGCAGCAGGGATTTTGGCCCACTCCTCCATACAGACCTCCAGATCCTTCAGGTTTCCGGGCTGTCGCTGGGCAATACGGACTTTCAGCTCCCTCCAAAGATGTTCTATTGGGTTCAGGTCTGGAGACTGGCTAGGCCACTCCAGGACCTTGAGATGCTTCTTACGGAGCAACTCCTTAGTTGCCCTGGCTGTGTGTTTCGGGTCGTTGTCATGCTGGAAGACCCAGCCACGACCCATCTTCAATACTCTTACTGAGGGAAGGAGGTTGTTGGCCAAGATCTCGCGATACATGGCCCCATCCATCCTCCCCTCAATACGGTGCAGTCGTCCTGTCCCCTTTGCAGAAAAGCATCCCCAAAGAATGATGTTCCCACCTCTATGCTTCACGGTTGGGATGGTGTTCTTGGGGTTGTACTCATCCTTCTTCTTCCTCCAAACACGGCGAGTGGAGTTTAGACCAAAAAGCTCTATTTTTGTCTCATCAGACCACATGACCTTCTCCCATTCCTCCTCTGGATCATCCAGATGGTCATTGGTAAACTTCAGACGGGCCTGGACATGCGCTGGCTTGAGCAGGGGTCCTTGCGTGCGCTGCAGGATTTTAATCCATGACGGCGTAGTGTGTTACTAATGGTTTTCTTTGAGACTGTGGTCCCAGCTCTCTTCAGGTCATTGACCAGGTCCTGCCATGTAGTTCTGGGCTGATCCCTCACCTTCCTCATGATCATTGATGCCCCACAAGGTGAGATCTTGCATGGAGCCCCAGACCGAGAGTGATTGACGTCATCTTGAACTTCTTCCATTTTCTAATAATTGCGCCAACAGTTGTTGCCTTATCACCAAGCTGCTTGCCTATTGTCCTGTAGCCCATCCCAGCCTTGTGCAGGTCTACAATTTTATCCCTGATGTCCTTACACAGCTCTCTGGTCTTGGCCATTGTGGAGTGATTGGAGTCTGTTTGATTGAGTGTGTGGACAGGTGTCTTTTATACAGGTAACGAGTTCAAACAGGTACAGTTAATACAGTTAATGAGTGGAGACAGGAGGGCTTCTTAAAGAAAAACTAACAGGTCTGTGAGAGCCGAAATTCTTACTGGTTGGTAGGTGATCAAATATTTATGTCATGCAATAAAATGCAAATGAATTACTTAAAAATCATACAATGTGATTTTCTGGATTTTTTAGATTCTGTCTCTCACAGTTAAAGTGTACCTATGATAAAAATGACAGACCTCTACATGCTTTGTAAGTAGGAAAACCTGCAAAATCGGCAGTGTATCAAATACTTGTTCTCCCCACTGTTCATGATCAATTAGAAATATTAGAGTCAGCTATTAAAGTGTACTGGAACCCACTGGATTCTCCAAATACATTGAATAAACTACAGGACAAAATACAAACCCTTCAACCCAAAAAGGCCTGTGGTGTTGATGGTATCTTAAATTATAAAATATACATACCACAAATTCCAATTGGCTGAACTTATACTCTTGAACATCATCCTCAGCTCTGGCATCTTCCAAAATACTTGGAACCAAGAACTGATCACCCCAATCCACAAAAGTGGAGACAAAATCGACCCCAATACCTACCATGGGATATGCGTCAACAGCAGCCTTGGGAAAATCCTCTGCATTATCATTAACAGCAAACTCCTACATTTCCTTAGTGAAATCATTGTCCTGAGCAAATGTCAAATTGGCTTTTTACCAAATTACCATATGACAGACCACGTATTCACCATGCACACCCTTATTGGCAAACAACCAACACAAAAGCAAAGTTTTCTCATGCTTTGTTGATTTCAAAAAAGATTTTGACTCAATTTGGCATGAGTGTCCTTTAATCAAATTGATGGAAAGCGGTGTAGGGGGGAAAGCATACAACATTACACAAACAACAAGTGTGCAGTTAAAATTGGCAAGAAACACACAGTTTTCTTTCCTCAAAGCCATGGGGTGAGACAGGGATGTAGCTTGAGCCCCACCCTCTTCAACATTTATATTAACAAATTGGTGAGGACTCTAGAACAGTCTGAAGCACCCGGCCTCACCCTACTAGACTCTGAAGTCAAATATTTACTGTTTGCAGATGATATTGTGCTTCTGTCCCCAACCAAGGAGGGCCTACAGCAGCACCTAGATTTTCTGCACAGATTCTGTCAGACTTGGGCCCTGACAGTTCATCTCAGTAAAACAAAAAATTGTGTTCCAAAAAAGGTCCAGTTGCCAGGACCACAAATGCAAATTCCACCTAGACACTGTTGCCCTAGAGCACACAAAAAAATTATACCTACCTCGGCCTAAACATCAGCACCACAGGTAACTTCCACAAAGCTGTGAATGATCTGAGAGACAAGGCAAGAAGGGCCTTCCATGCAATCAAAAGGAACATACAATTTGACATCCAAATTAGGATCTGGCTAAAAATACTTGAATCAGTTATAGAACCCATTGCCCTCTGTGGTTGTGAGGTACACTCACCAACCAAGCATTCACAAAATGGGACAAACACCAAATTGAGCCTCTGCATGCATAATTTTGCAAAAACATCCTCTGTGTACAATGTAAAACACAAATAAATGCATGCAGAGCAGAATTAGGATGATTTCCACTAATTATCAAAATACAGAAAAGAGCAATTAAATTCTACAACCACATTAAAGGAAGTGATTCTCAAACCTTCCATAACAAAGCCCTCACCTACAGAGATATGGACCTGGAAAAGAGTCCCCTTAGCCAGCTGGTACAAACACAAACAGACCCCACAGAGCCCCAGGATAGCAACACAAATCGACACAACCAAATCATGAGAAAACAAAAATATAATTACTTGACACATTGGAAAAAATCCCCCCAAAAAAGAGCAAACTGGAATGTTATTTGGCCCTAAAAAGAAAATGCAGAGTAGCAGAATACCAGACCCTTGTGACTGACCCAATATTAAGGAAAGCTTTGACTATGTACAGACTCCGTGAGCATGGCCTTGCTATCGAGAGAGGCCACCATAGGTAGACCTGGCTCTCAAGAGAAGACAGGCTATGCGCCCACTGCCCACAAAATGAGGTGGAAACCGAGCTGCACTTCCTAACCTCCTGCCAAATGTATGACCATATTAGAGACACATACAGTGCCTTCAGAAAGTATTCACACTCCTGGACTTATTCCACATTTTATTGTGTTACAGCCTGAATTTACAATGGAATACATTTATTTTTTCTCTCACCCATCTACACACAATGTCCCATAATGACAAAGTGAAAATAAAATGTTCAAATTTATTGAAAATGAAATACTTAAATATAAAATGTACATAAGTATTCACAGCCCTGAGTCAATACTTTGTAAAAGCACATTTGGCAGCGATTATAGCTGTGAGTCTTTCTGGGTAAATTTCTAAGAGCTTTCCACACCTGGATTGTCCAACATTTGCCCATTATTCTTTTCAAAATTCTTCAAGGTCTGTCAAATTGGTTGTTCATTGCTAGACAACCATTTTCAGGTCTTGAAATAGATTTTCAAGTAGATTAAGTCAAAACAGTAACTCGGACACTCAGGAACATTCACTGTCTTCGTGGTAAGCAACTCCTGTGTAGATTTGGCCTAGTGTTTTAGATGATTGTCCTGCTGAAAGGTGAATTCATCTCCCAGTGTCTGGTGGAAAGCAGACTGAACCAAGTTTTCCTCTAGAATTTTGCCTGTGCTTAGCTCCATTCCGTTTCTTTTTTATTGTGAAAAACTTCCCAGTCCTTAACGATTACAAGCATACCCATAACATGATGCATCCATCACTATGCTTGAAAATATGGAGAGTGGTACTCAGTAATGTGTTGTATTGGATTTTCCCCAAACATAACACTTTGTTTTCAGGACAAAAAGTTAATTGCTTTGCCACATTTTTTGCAGTATTACTTTAGTGCCTTGTTGCAAACAGGACGCATGTTTTGGAATATGTTTTATTCTGTACAGGCTTCCTTCTTTTCACTCTGTCAATTCGGTTAGTGTTCTGATATACAGTGGGGGAAAAAAAAGTATTTAGTCAGCCACCAATTGTGCATGTTCTCCCACTTAAAAATATGAGAGAGACAAAATTCGATTTTTTTTCTCCAGAAAATCACATTGTAGGATTTTTAATGAATTTATTTGCAAATTATATTGGAAAATAAGTATTTGGTCACCTACAAACAAGCAAGATTTCTGGCTCTCACAGACCTGTAACTTCTTCTTTAAGAGGCTCCTCTGTCCTCCACTCGTTACCTGTATTAATGGCACCTGTTTGAACTTGTTATCAGTATAAAAGACACCTGTCCACAACCTCAAACAGTCACACTCCAAACTCCACTATGGCCAAGACCAAAGAGCTGTCAAAGGACACCAGAAACAAAATTGTAGACCTGCACCAGGCTGGGAAGACTGAATCTGCAATAGGTAAGCAGCTTGGTTTGAAGAAATCAACTGTGGGAGCAATTATTAGGAAATGGAAGACATACAAAACCACTGATAATCTCCCTCGATCTGGGGCTCCACGCAAGATCTCACCCCGTGGGGTCAAAATTATCACAAGAACGGTGAGCAAAAATCCCAGAACCACACAGGGGGACCTAGTGAATGACCTGCAGAGAGCTGGGACCAAAGTAACAAAGCCTACCATCAGTAACACACTACGCCGCCAGGGACTCAAATCCTGCAGTGCCAGATGTGTCCCCCTGCTTAAGCCAGTACATGTCCAGGCCCGTCTGAAGTTTGCTAGAGTGCATTTGGATGATCCAGAAGAGGATTGGGAGAATGTCATATGGTCAGATGAAACCAAAATAGAACTTTTTGGTAAAAACTCAACTCGTCGTGTTTGGAGGACAATGAATGCTGAGTTGCATCCAAAGAACACCATACCTACTGTGAAGCATGGGGGTGGAAACATCATGCTTTGGGGCTGTTTTTCTGCAAAGGGACCAGGACGACTGATCCGTGTAAAGGAAAGAATGAATGGGGCCATGTATCGTGAGATTTTGAGTGAAAACCTCCTTCCATCAGCAAGGGCATTGAAGATGAAACGTGGCTGGGTCTTTCAGCATGACAATGATCCCAAACACACCGCCCGGGCAACGAAGGAGTGGCTTCGTAAGAAGCATTTCAAGGTCCTGGAGTGGCCTAGCCAGTCTCCAGATCTCAACACCATAGAAAATCTTTGGAGGGAGTTGAAAGTCTGTGTTGCCCAGCGACAGCCCCAAAACATCACTGCTCTAGAGGAGATCTGCATGGAGGAATGGGCCAAAATACCAGCAACAGTGTGTGAAAACCTTGTGAAGACTTACAGAAAACGTTTGACCTGTGTCATTGCCAACAAAGGGTATATAACAAAGTATTGAGAAACTTTTGTTATTGACCAAATACTTATTTTCCACCATAATTTGCAAATAAATTCATTAAAAATCCTACAATGTGATTTTCTGGGAAAAAAAATATCTCATTTTGTCTGTCATAGTTGACGTGTACCTATGATGAAAATTACAGGCCTCTCTCATCTTTTTAAGTGGGAGAACTAGCACAATTGGTGGCTGACTAAATACTTTTTTCCCCCACTGTAACTACAAGGTTGTTGATTCATCCTCAGTTTTCTCCTATCACAGCCATTAAACTCTCTAACGGTTTTAAAGTCACCATTGGCCTCATGGTGAAATCCCTAAGCTTTTTCCTTCCTCTCAGGCAACTGAGTTAGGAAGGACACCTGTGTCTTTGTAGTGACTGGGTGTATTGATATACCATCCAAAGTGTAATTAATAACTTCACCATGCTCAAAGGGATATTCAATGTCTGCTTTTTTTATTTTACCCATCTAGCGATAGGTGCCCTTCTTTGCGAGGCATTGGAAAACCTCCCTGGTCTTTGTGGTTTAATCTGTTTTTTGAAATTCACTGCTCAACTGAGGGACCTTACAGATAATTGTATGTATTGGGTACAGAGATGAGGTAGTCATTCAAAAATCATGTTGAACACTATTATTGCACACAGAGTGAGTCCATGCAACTTATTATGTGAATTGTTAAGCACATTTTTACTCCTGAACTTATTTAGGTTTGCCATAAAAAAGGGGTTGGATACTTATTCACTGAATACTGCTTTTCATTTGTAATTAATTTGTTTAAAAAATTGAAAAACATAATTCCGCTTTGACATTATGTGTTATTGTGTGTAGGCCAGTGACAAAAAAATCTCAATGTATTCCATTTTAAATTCAGGCCGTAACACAACAAAATGTGGAAAAAGTAAAGGTGTGTGAATACTTCCTGAAGGTACTGTATTTTCCTGAGATTACACAGACCCACAAAGAATTTGAAACAAATCCAATCTTGATAAACTCCCCTATCTATTTGGTGAAATACCACAATGTACCACCACAGCAGCAAGATATGTTACCTGTTGCCACAAGAAAAGGGTAACCAGTGGAAACAAACCCCATTGTAAATAAAACCTACATTTATCTGTTTATTTATTTTCCCTTTCATACTTCAACTATTTGCACATTGTTACAATACTTTACATAGCCAATAATATAACATTTGAAATGTATATATTCTTATAAAACTTCTGTGACTGTAATGTTTACTTTTATCTTCTGATTGTTTATTTCACTTGTTTATTTCCCTTTTGTATATTGTCTATTTCACTTCAAATAAAATCAAATCCAATGTTATTTGTCACATACACGTGTTTAGCAGATGTTATAGCGGGTGTAGCGAAATGCTTGTGCTTCTAGCTCCGACAGTGCAGTAATATCTAACAAGTAATATCTAACAATTTCACAACATATACCTAATACACACAAAATTAGTAAGGATTGGAATTTAAAGAAAATATATATATATGGACAAGCAATGACAGAGCGGCATGGACAAGATACAGTAGAATATCATAGAATAGAATGCAGTATGTACATATGAGATGAGTAGTGCAAGATATGTAAACATTATTAAAGTGACTGTAAACATTATTAAAGTGACTAGTGTTCCATTTCTTAAAGTGGCCAGTGATTTCAATAGGCAGCAGCAGCCTCTAATGTGCTAGTGATGGCTATTTAACAGTCTGATGGCATTGAGATAGAAGCTGTTTTTCATTCTCTCGGTCCCAGCTTTGATGCACCTGTACTGACCTCACCTTCTGGATGATAGCGGGGTGAACAAGCAGTGGCTCGGGTGGCTGATGTCCTTGATTATCTTTTTGGCCTTCCTGTGACATCGGCTGCTGTATGTGTCTTGGAGGGCGGGTAGTTTACCCCCGATAATGTGTTCGGCAGACTGCACTACCCTCTGGAGAGCCCTGCGGTTGCGGGCGGTGCAGTTGCCATACCAGGTGGTGATACAGACCGACAGGATGCTCTCAATTGTGCATCTGTAAAAGTTTGTGAGGGTTTTAGGTGCCAAACCAAATTTCTTCAGCCTCCTGAGGTTGAAGAGGCTCTGTTGCACCTTCTTTTTTCTTTTATTTTTTATAATTTTTTTTATATATATATATATATTTTTATATATATATATATATATATTTTGTCATTTAGCAGACGCTCTTATCCAGAGCGACTTACAGGAGCAATTAGGGTTAAGTGCCTTGCTCAAGGGCACATCGACAGATTTTTCACCTAGTCGGCTCGGGGATTAGAACCAGCGACCTTTCGGTTACTGGCACAACGCTCTTAACCACTAAGCTACCTGCCGCCCCGACTTCACCACACTGTCTGCGTGGGTGGACCATTTCAGTTTGTCGGTGATGTGTACGCCAAGGAACTTGAAGCTTTCAACCTTCTCCACTGTGGTCCTGTCTGTGGATAGGGGGGTGCACCCTCTGCTGTTTCCTGAAGTCCACGATCATCTCCTTTGTTTTGTTGATGTTGAGTGAGAGGTTATTTTCCTGGCACCACACTGCCAGAGCCCTCACCTCCTCCCTGTAGGCGGTCTCGTCATTGTTGGTAATCAAGCCTATTACTGTTGTGTCGTCTGCAAACTGATGATTGAGTTGGAGGCGTGCTTTGCCACACAGTCATGGGTGAACAGGGAGTATAGGAGGGGGCTGAGCACGCATCCTTGTGGGGCCCCAGTGTTGAGAATCAGCGAAGTGGAGATGTTGTTTCCTACCTTCACCACCTGGGGGCGGCCCATCAGGAAGTCCAGGACCCAGTTGCACAGGGCGGGGTTCAGACCCAGGGCCTCGAGCTTGATGATGAGCTTGGTCTAGGGTGACAGGTAAGGTAGAGGTCATATTATCCTTGACTAGTCTCTCAAAGCACTTCATGATGTTCAGTTACCTTTACTTTCTTGGGTACAGGAACAATGGTGGCCATCTTGAAGCATGTGGGAACAGCAGACTGGGAAAGGGAGAGATTGAATATGTCCATAAACACACCAGCCAGCTGGTCTGCGCATGCTCTGAGGACGCGGCTAGGGATGCCGTCTGGGCCGGCAGCCTTGCTGGGGTTAACATGCTTAAATGTCTTAATCACGTCGGCCACGGAGAAGGAGAGGCCACAGTCCTTGGTAGTGGGCCTCGACAGTGGCATTGTGTTATCCTCAAAGCGGGCGAAGAAGGTGTTTAGCTTGTCTGGAAGCGAGACGTCAGTGTCGGCGACGTGGCTGGTTTTCCTTTTGTAGTCTGTGACTTGCTTTGTAATGTAAACATATGTTTCCCATTATGAAGGGAGGTCTTCACGGGATGCCTGCCATCTCTGTCTAGATGGGAGGGATAAGTATGAGAGAGTGGAAATATGGATGTGTTTGTCCTTTGATATACTGTCCAGTGTCGTTGTCCATATTTCATCAACTTAGTTATATGCATACTTTCATCATTACACCCTGATCCATTATTCTTAAGTAGTTGTGTGAATGAGAGTAGGTGATGTCATTTTGTTGCACTATCATTTTGTTATTTTTGCTCCCTCTCTCTCCTCTCCTCCTTTTATCTCTGATCACAGGTGATGAGCTGCACCTGTGACAGAGGGGAGGTGTATTTATTTGGGTGCTATGGGGTGGGGCTTAATGTCTCGTGGGTTCTGGGGCTGGGAGAACATGTGAGAGGGTGTGTCCGTGATATATTGCCATCCGTACCATGATTTGTTTGTTTGTTATTTCCAGCCTGAGGGCCATGTAAGAAGCTTTATTAAGTGTCCCTTTACTTTTCCTATGATACAACGTGGTCCTGAGTTTCATTCAATACGGTTCAGGCAACGGCCTGTTTGTGACACCCATGCCAATAAAGCCCTTTGAATTGAGAGAGAGAGAGAGAGAGAGAGAGAGAGAGAGAGAGAGAGAGAGAGAGAGATAGAGAGAGAGAGAGAGAGATAGCTGAAGTTATGCCATCCTCTAGCTGAAGTTATGAAATTATCTAGTTGAAGTTATGAAATTCTCTAGCAGAAGTTGTGAAATCCTCTAGCAGAAGTTGTGAAATCCTCTAGCAGAAGTTATGAAATCCTCTAGCTCAGGGTTTCACAAACTTAGCCCTGGGCCCCCCCACGTTTAGTTTTTTTGCCCTAGCACTACACAGCTGATTCAAATAATCAAAGCTTGATGATGAGTTGGTTATTTGAATCATCTGTCTTGTGCTAGGGAGGCAGGACCAAGTTTGGGAAACCATGTTCTAGCTTAAGTTATGAAATCTAGCATAATTGTGAGAACACAATGTTTATAGCAGAGGGGTGTATGGTTTGTGAACCCTTAAAATGTCATGAGAAACATTCATGTTGACACTCTCTTACCACATATTTGAGTGTATATGTGTGTATCTGTGTGTGTGTGTGTGAAGTACTCTATCATCTGGCAGTACAGGACAAACAAAGCTATTCCCAGAGGTCTATATTTAACAGTCTGGTGGGAAGTGGCCTAATTTGGGAAACGTTCTTTCCAAACACACACTCCTTGCTTTTCCAATCAGCACACCCAGCTTCCGACTAAGTGTGTCACAGATATGGACACAGCCTGCTTTCACCATTGGTGATTCTCACCTCCCTTAACCACCAATCAACATAAGGGGGGTGCCAATATTTAGAACGTTCTGATGAGGGATGCTTTGAGCTGTTTGTCATTTCTATTGATCATGACGGTGAACACATAATTGTATTAATTCATTTATATTTATTCATTTTTATGTATTACCACACTGATTGTGGTACTTTATTGAGGTCTTATTGATTTTACCTGGAAAAGTTACAATGATAAGTACTAAATAAATACCATACTGACTGTTTGGATAGGTTGTGGTTTAGGTATGACTCATGAGTTAGGGGTATCACCCTCTTGTTTAATGTACCTTAGTGAGTCACTCAGAGTGTATGTCTGTATATGGTATGCTATACAGTACATGTCATATGGTACATTAGCCTCTTTGCTCCCGGAGACCTGTACACATTGGGCTCCCGTCGCTGAAGGCTACATCCCGTATCCCAAAAAACATATTTACCAGCCTTTCTGTTGCTGAATGAGAATCTATCATCTGGAATGCCTTACCAGTCGATAGGGGTTATTTAATGTGTGCACTACGGTAAAATAAACCTTTATATCAAACTTTTCTGAAGCGCACTCCCTAGTCCGCATACTCCGTAGTAGTTGCCATGCGAGATTACCGTGTGATCTCAGATGCAAGAGCACCTTTAGGGAGATACAGAATGAATTTGGTAAACTCAGGAAAACGTTTATTTTCACACATTTAATAACCCATACCAACTGGTAAGGCATTCCAGATGATAGATTTACCTTCGGTGATGGGAAATGTTTATTGGAAATAGATATATCGGAGGGCTGGTGAAAATGTTTTTGGGTTCTGTGTTCAGGTCTCCCGGAGCGAAGAGGCTAACGTACCATATGACATGTACTGTATAGCATACACTCTGAGTGACTCGCTATGGTGATGGTTATGTCACTTAGTCCGCCGTACCTTGGTTAGTGTATGTGCTATGGTATGCTACACAGTATATGGTTTACCAGCCATTGTCCAGTACCTTGGTGAGGTCCAGGTACCTCCGAGGCTCGCAGCCTGCAGGGGTCAGGGTGGTGGGGGATGACATCCTGTTTAGGAGCAGGGCTGCTTTGGGCCCTGTCAGAGCCATCCTGGCCTGGCTCGGTACCAGAGACCCAGTCTGGGTCAGCTTGGATTGGAACAACTGCTGCACCAACACACTCTCACTGGCTGTACAGGGGAATCACACAGAGAGAGAGAGAGGGAGGGAAGGGAGTGGAGAGGGAAGAGGGAGGAAGACAATTGGAGAGAGTGGATTGGAGGAGAGGATCAGTGGGAGCAGGAGAGGAGGAAGGAAGGAGAGAGAGAGAGAGAGAGAGAGAGAGAGAGAGAGAGAGAGAGAGAGAGAGAGAGAGAGAGAGAGAGAGAGGAGCAGACAGGAGGCATGAGGGGATTAAGAGGAGAAGGATGGATGGAAGGAGGGAAGGAAGGAAAGAGAGGAGAAGTGAGGGGGAGACAATGGAGCAATAATAGCCATGTAAACAATCAGCTCCATAAGAGAGTAGGCTGAGCATGCTGCCACAGAACACATGAAGCAGCCCTCGAAAACAATGAGATCTTTGAGAGAGGCATGTGTGTGTGGGAAGGGAGTGTGTGGTGTGGTGGTGAGAGAGAGAGAGAGAGAGAGAGAGAGAGAGAGAGAGAGAGATAGAGAGAGAGAGAGAGAGAGAGAGAGAGAGAGAGAGCTAGAAGGCAGAGAGAAAGAGAGAGAGAAAGAGAGAGCTCTTGAAAGGAAAACTAAACAAGAGTCCTAGACTGGTTGTAGGGAGTAATGACTGTGGGCTCCAGAGGTAATTGTCTCTCCAATGATGTAATCACAATCCCCCAAACCCCCACCACCACCACCTGACGACTGAGGCCCACAAAGAAATCTCCATACATACCGCTCAGCCCATCCTCAGCCCCCGCCCTCACACACCCTTCAGTCTGAACTCACCTTTACCCTTTGGTATATAGGAAATGGATGGGAAGGATGGGCTGAGATGTATCCACAGGAGGCTGCTGAGGGGAGGACAACTAATAATAATGGAGTGAATGGAATGGTATCAAACACATGGAAACCATGTGTTTGATGTGTTCGATACCATTCCATAAGTCCGTTCCAGCCAGTACTATGAGCCCGTCCTCCCCAATTAAGTTGCAACCGGCCGCCTGTGGCTGTATCATATTATCTGAGCTGGAAGTATTTGTGGGTATGTATGTTTCTGTCCAAAGGGAGAGAAACAGGAATGTATGTGTGTGTCATAATGTGTGTGCATGTGTGTCTTTATAATAATAAATAATAATAATTAGTCATTTAGCAGACGCTCTTATCCAGAGCGACTTACAGGAGCAATTAGGGTTAAGTGCCTTGCTCAAGGGCACATCGACAGATTTTTCACCTAGTCGGCTCGGGGATTAGAACCAGCGACCTTTCGGTTACTGGCACAACGCTCTTAACCACTAAGCTACCTGCCGCCCTATGTGTGTACATTGTGCGTATGTGCACAAAGGAACAAAAACAAGAGAGCGGGACAGAGAGAGGTACAAAAGCCAACTCTAAAGGGGTAGCCTTGATTAGGCGCATCATGTAAATTACAGCAAACCACAGTAATTAGCCCTATAGACGCTAAGCTAGCTGCTCCTGGCTCTTACACAAGGTCTGCCTGTGTCCTGCTATGCTTGGCTCACAACTACACCAGCACACATCTGGCCATGCTCAATAGACTATATACCCACTACTGCTGCTAACAACACACCCATCATTAAGAGACCTCTTGCTGTGTGTATGAGTTTGGATGTGTGCTCTGGACGGGTTGTGTGTGGGTCATTCCATATTAATTCAATCACTTTCTGACAGCACCCCTTCCAGACATGTTTGCCCATGGTAGAAGTGGTCAGAAAGTGACTTTTTGGACCTGAATGCCAAAACATTCAGAAGGTAGAGGTGCTCAAAGTTGACCCATTTTGCATACCCCATCCTACCGTGAGACATCAATGTCTTCATCACTTTAAAAGATAAACGGTTGAGTTTGATATCATTTGAAAGATTACCAACAGGATTGTCAAACTATTTGATCATTTATTGAAAAAAAGGTTTTTTAATAAAAATGATTAAACGTTTTACTTTTAACGTCAATTATCTAAAAACGTGTATACTCAGTGTTTTCTCATTTTCACATATGTTGTAGCTTAGACCCTATTTTCCATTGTCTGAGGTGTTTGTGTTTTGCCTGTCATCGGTTGAGACACATCATTCTCTTGAATACTGGGTGGGTGTCATTTCAATCATAGAAACATAATTTTGGAACAGACCTATCCCTTCAAACCACTACAATTTAACTGGTACACCATTGACATTTAATTGAATTTTTACGTTTTAATTACTATCAGGAAGATGGCCACCAGTCCACCCACCATCGAATGACAACTTGAATTGGAATGTCTATTTTCGTATTTATATTTAGATGATTTCAATAGGTTTCCTATGGAAGATTGACAGTTTAATATAAAACAATGGATATTTCCACTCAAGCCAACATTCTTTGAAGTGTGGACCTCCAACCATCTTGTGGACCATTTGAAATTAGAAAATTTGATTTAATTTATCAGCCAAAACATGACACCCACCCTGTATTCAAGAGCATGCTGTGTCTCAACCGATGGCCGTCACAACACAAACACCTCAGATGATTTGAATTAGGGTGTAAGCTACAACATACACTACCGGTCAAAAGTTTTAGAACACCTACTCATTCAAGTGTTTTTCTTAATTTTTTACTATTTGTAGAATAATAGTGAAGACATCAAAACTATGAAATGACACACATGGAGTCATGTAGTAACCAAATTTTTTTTAAACAAATCAAAATATGTTTTATATTTCAGATAGTTCAAATAGCCACCCTTCGCCTTGATGACAGCTTTGCACACTCTTGGGATTCTCTCAACCAGCTTCACCTGTAATGCTTTTCCAACAGTCTTGAAGGAGTTCCCACATATGCTGAGCACTTGTTGGCTGCTTTTCCTTCACTCTGCGGTCCGACTCATCCCAAACCATCTCAATTTGGTTGAGGTCGGGGGATTGTGGAGGCCAGGTCATCTGATGCAGCACTCCATCACTCTCCTTCTTGGTAAAATAGCCCTTACAGAGCCAGTAGATGTGTTGGGTCATTGTAATGTCATTGTAATGTTGAAAAACAAATGATAGTCCCACTAAGCCCAAACCAGATGGGATGGTGTATAGCTGCAGAATGCTGTGGTAGCAATGCTGGTTAAGTGTGCCTTGAATTCTAAATAAATCACAGACAGTGTCACCAGCAAAGCACCCCCACACCATCACACCTCCTCCTCCATGCTTTACGGTGGGAAATACACATGCAGAGATCATCCGTTCACCCTCACAAAGACACGGCGGTTGGAACCAAACATTTCCACTGGTCTAATGTCCATTGCTCGTGTTTCTTGGCCCAAGCAAGTCTCTTCTTCTTATTGGTGTCTTTTAGTAGTGGTTTCTTTGCAGCAATTCAACCATGAAGGCCTGAATCACACTGTCTCCTCTGAACAGTTGATGTAGAGATGTTTCTGTTACTTGAACTTTGTGAAGTATTTATTTGAGCTGCAATATCTGAGGCTGGTAACTCTAATGAACGTATCCTCTGCAGCAGAGGTAACTCTGGGTCTTCCATTCCTGTGGCGGTCCTCATGAGAGCAAGTTTCATCATAGCGCATGATGGTTTTTGCAACTGCACTTGAAGAAACTTTCAAAGTTCTTGAAATGTTCCGTATTGACTGACCTTCATGTCTTAAAGTAATGATAGACTGTCCTTTCTCTTTTCTTATTTGAGCTGTTCTTGCCATAATATGGACTTGGTCTTTTACACAATAGGGCTATCTTCTGTATACCCTCTACCTTGTCACAACACAACTGATAGGCTTAAACGCATTAAGAAGGAAAGAAATTACACAAATAAACTTTTAAGAAGGCACACCTGTTAATTGAAATGCATTCCAGGTGACTACCTCATGAAGCAGGTTGAGAGAATCATCAAGGCAAAGGGTGGCTATTTGAAGAATCTCAAATATAAAATATATTTTGATTTCTTTAACACTTTTTTGTTTACTACATGATTCCATATGTTTTGATGTCTTCACTATTATTCTACAATATAGAAAATAGTAAAAATAAAGAAAAAACCTTGAATGAGTTGGTGTTCTAAAACTTTTGACCGGTAGTGTATATGAACATGAACAAAACTGGAGTTTATGCGTGTTTAGATCACATATGTTAAAGGTAAAAAAAATACAATTTTATTTAAAATGTTTGTTTTTTTCAAGAAATAACCAAATAGTTTGACAACCCTGTTTGTAAGCTTGCAAATGATATCAAACTCAACTATTTATCTTTTTCAGAGATGAAGACATGAATGTCTCATGGTAGGGTGGGGTATGCAAAATGGTCAAGGTTTCATTCAAATCAAAAGGGGTACAGTCAGAAATTGATTGAAATTAAATGGAACGACCCTTGTGTGTGTGTATTGAGTGATACTCACACTTCAGAACCATTAGCAGGTTTTGGGGGAGGGAGTCCTTGTTTTTCACCAGGGATCCTGTGAGGTCATAGGCCATCTACCAATCAGAAAACAGATATACAACAACATGTTAAAGGTCCACCTTTAAAATGCCAGATACACTCACCTGGTCTACGTTGTGTGTGAGTGTGTTGCTGTGTGTGTCTTTGTGTGTGTGTGTGAGTGAGTGAACACATACTCACTTGGCCTGTGTAGTGTTTCACAGTGAAGGCAGGACCCTGGTCTATGGGTGGGGGGTTTCCATTGCCGTCCTTGGTTGTCAGGGAGATGCCGTGAGTGGGTGAGTTGTCGAGGTGTGTCTGTAGTCTCTTATAGAGGGTCTGTTCTGTAGGCCTCAGCGACTGACTCTCCTCATCCATCACAGACAGCAGACCTTGAGGCTTCTAGGGAAGATGGAGGACAGGGGTCACAGACAAAGATATAGAATGCATAGAACCACGGTACACATGAACCTCTATATTTCATGGAGTGCAATGATGCAGGGTCAGATATTTTTCTGCTCCCTAATGTTTCAGGTTAAGATCGGAGGTAGTGTAATCTGATCCTAGATGTGTGATTGAGGGCACCTTTGTACCTCAAAATCTATTTAACCACACCCAAAACCAAAGCCTTTTTTAGAATGAGATATGTGTTGTTTTTCAAGTGGTTATCACAGTTCTTAAAGGGGCAGTGGTGCGGTGGGGACCACAGACACCAAAACATTACCTGGAAGAAGAAGTCTATAATGGCGGGCTGGTTGCCAGGCGACCGGAGTGTCTCCATGGCGACGGCCTCCTGTAGACACTCGGCCTGCTCCTGCTGGAACAGAACCTCGGAGACATACTGCCTCACACGCTCGTTGGTCATGTTCACACACAGCTGGGAAGACACACACAAGTTAACATGCAAGTAAATGGTGTGTGGCAGATTCACATTAACATTACGGATGTGGTGTTTTGTGCTTGTGCACGTAATTACATTACCCGACCCCCAGTAAAACCAATGCCGTCTGAAAAGGGCTACAGTAACATGTAGGCATAATATCCTAAAAAAGGGTTTCAGCATAGGCCTAGGCTACTACCCATAGATGTATAGGCCTATGCAATCACCGCAAATGGCTGACGAGCACTTCCCGTGCTGCTCACATGCCTATCTCAAATCCATACGAATATTGTGGTTAAAAAAGTGCTAAAACAGTGAATATTGAGAGTTGAGAAATAATAATAATAATAATATTAAAGGAGCAATCAGCAGTTGCTACATCAATTTTTCAACTTAGAAATAATTTATATGTACCCATTGATTCTTAAAGAATATAACTTATAAATTCCATCATTTCGTGTTTTGTTGATGGAAAACACAGTCTCAGGCGCCACTCCAGAATCTCCCACAAGTGTTCAATTGAGTTGAGATCTGGTGGCTGAGATGGCCATGGCATATGGTTTACATCGTTTTCATGCTCATCAAACCATTCAGTGACCACTTGTGCCCTGTGGATGGGGGCATAGTCATCCTATGGGGACATAGCCATGGTAGCAAAATAATGGCCTGCCCAGAATTTTTATACATGACCCTAAGCATGATGGCATGTTCATTGCTGAATTAACTCAGGATCCACACCTGTGTGGAAGCACCTGCTTTCAATATACATTGTATCCCTCATTTACTCAAGTGTTTCCATTATTTTGGCAGTTACTTGTATATTGCACAATGGGCATTAAGCATTCAATGCAAATACTCTTGCATTTCATAGTCAATTTGCTTAATACTGGGACAGGAGAGCTGTCACTCCCGTTACTGTACGCAATCATAAATCAACCTGCCAAATATTTCTGTCCAGTCAATGACGTTGCAGCTCGTGTCGTTACCATGCCAATTTTAATGGTGGCGCCCAGTCCCAAATAAGCATTGGCTCTGAAATCAAAATATTCAAAGTTATGCAAAGTAGCAATTTCTGTATGACAAACACCCAAAACATGTATTTAGGGTTTGTTTAGATTGTTTTATAAGACCTAGCTTGTAAAATGGTTTCATTCCCGTTTAAGATGTATTGGATATCACAATGATATGTGAGAATCAACAGAAATAATTCAATTGTGGGATATTTAATTTACAATTTACATTTGATTTAGTCTTTGTACTTTAATTGCATTTTAGACAAATTCTACTCTCTTGTCCTTAAGTGCCGTATATGACAGCGTCAGTCAGTCAGTCAGTCCCAGCAGATGTTGATGTCTGTAAAGCATGAGCTCATTAAGGAAATGCTTAGCAGGTACAATACAGCTCTGATGAACAAACTCTAATTAACAAGCCCAGGCCACATTAATGACCCTGATCGGTGTGTGTGTGCATCGTGTGTGTGTGTGTGCCATGCACACTGTAAATTATCCTGCTTGTTTAGTTGGCACCTGCCCCTCCCCTATCTCTCCAGAGTGTAATGTGTAATCTAGTGATTAGCTGTCTTCAATAACAGACAGGGTCTCCTCAAACATGGACCTGAACACTGGAACACACTGGGGGAAGGAGGGATGAGGGAGGAATGGGGGTGAAGTGGCCGAATGGGAGAAGAGGGATGTTTAATCCCCAATAAATGTCTACCCGTCTCTATCTTTTCATTCTCTCTCTCTCTTTCTCTCGCTCTCTCGCTCTCTCGCTCTCTCGCTCTCTCGCTCTGGTTAGATCAGTGAATCCCCCTCTTCTGCTCGGATTAAAGAACATCCTGAGAGGAAAGCAATTGACACCTTACCACTTCCAACACAAACACACACAAACACACGGTTTGATCAGGGGTGGTCCCAAGGGGAGTGTGGCCCAGGGCAGCATGGGTAATCACTTATTTGCTTGAACACCTCCAATGTTCCGCTCGGATTAAAGAACATTCTGAGAGAAAAGCAATTGACATCTTACCACTTCCAACACACACACACAGTGATATTGAGACTGCCAGCTAAACTCTCTGATCCTTGTTCATACAGAGGAGAAGTCCATAAGACCTAGAGACCAAGGCTTTACACACACGATTTATGAACGAGAGAACAGAGGGAGCGAGAGATGGCTGAAAGAAAGACATGGGCAGTGACAATAAAATGCTGTTGTGAATCATTAACACATACAGGCTATTTGTTGTGGCCGTAATCCAGGGGATTAGGCCCACAGTTCATCTGAGGACAGGACGACATCAGAGCACTGAATAATAACATACCTCATCTCATTAATTTACTGTAAGAAACACTACAGCTCACACATAATCACTATACAACTGAATCAGCAATGCAATCATATTATATGTTAATATATATTACATTTTGCAGACTATTTTTTATCCAAAGCAACTTTTAGTCATGCATACAGGTGTTCCTGGGAATCAAACCCACTATTCTGGCTTTTGCAAGCACCATGCTCTACTAACTGAGCTACAGAGGACCATAAAATAAACACTGCCCTGTTGTTCTGGTCTGAAAGGGTTAACCTAGACCTGGTATACAGTTAGCTGGTTGATACCTCTAAAACCTTCTCCACAGCAACAAAAGATGACAGTAGCTCAGTCTGGCCTTGACGTTCGCTCTATGTCTTTGACTTGAGAATACATCAGGCATACTAGAGCCATAGAATAAGACTCAACAAGATTGGAAGGAGTGGAAACACACATATAATAGGAGGTGTGGGGGGATGTGTGTGTTGTGAAATAATGTGTGTGTTGTGAAATTAAAGTACCTGCTCAAATCCATTCCTCTGGAATTCCTCAAATCCAAAGATGTCCAGGATTCCAATCTCAAGGGCAGGATCTCTGTGGGAGAGGTATGGAGGAGGGGAAAGATCAGAGAAGGAATTCATACACAGTGTGACACATCCTCAGAGGCCAGGTTGGTGTATGTCTCTGTTTGTATGAATGTTTGATTTGGAGTGGTGTGGCTAGTATGAATGGAAAAGGGTGTGTGTTCGCTCAAGTATATACAGTGCATTTGGAAAGTATTCAGACCCCGTGACTTTTTCCACATTTTGATACATTACAGCCTTATTCTAAAATTGATTACATTGCTTTTTTCCCCCCTCATCAATCTACACACAATATCCCATAATGACAAAGCAAAAACAGGTTTTTAGATTTTTTTGTAAATGTATTCAACATAAAAACCGGAAATATCAAATTTACATAAGTATTCAGACCCTTTACTCAGTACTTTGTTGAAGGACCTTTGGCAGCGATTACAGCCTGAATCTTCTTGGGTATGACGCTACAAGCTTGGCACACCTGTATATGGGGATTTTCGTTCATTCTTCTCTGCAGATCCGCTCAAGCTCTGTCAGGTTGGATGGGGAGCGTCGCTGCACAGCTATTTTCAGGTCTCTCCAGAGATGTTCGATCGGGTTCAAGTCCGGGCTCTGGCTGGGCCACTCAAGGACATTCAGAGACTTGTCCCGAAGCCACTCCTGCGTTGTCTTGGCTGTGTGCTTAGGGTCATTGTCCTGTTGGAAGGTGAACCTTCACCCCAGTCTGAGGTCCTGAGCGCTCTGGAGCAGGTTTTCATCAAGGATCTCTCTGTACTTTGCGCCGTTCATCTTTCCCTCGATCCTGACTAGTCTCTCAGTCCCTGCCGCTAAAAAACATCCCCACAGAATGATGATGCCACCACCATGCTTCACCATAGGGATGGTGCCAGGTTTCCTCCAGACGTGACGCTTGGCATTCAGGCCAAAGAGTTCAATCTTGGTTTCATCAGACCAGATGAGAGTCCTTTAGGTGTCTTTTAGCAAACTCCAAGTGGGCTGTCATGTGCCTTTTACTGAGGAGTGGTTTCCGTCTGGCCACTCTACCATAAAGGCCTGATTGGTGGAGTGCTGCAGAGATGGTTGTCCTTCTGGAAGGTTCTCCCATCTCCACAGAGGAACTCTGGAGTTCTGTCATCGGGTTCTTGGTCACCTCCCTGGCCAAGGCCCTTCTACCCCCGATTGCTCAGTTTGGCCAGGCTCCCAGCTCTAGAAAGAGTCTTGGTGGTTCCAAATTTCTTCCATTTAAGAATGATGGAGGCCACTGTGTTCTTGGGGACCTTCAATGCTGCAGAAATGTTTTGGTACCGTTCTCCAGATCTGTGCCTCGACACAATCCTGTCTCGGAGCTAATATATATTTAAAGAAAACGTTTTCTCTTTGTCATTATGGTGTATTGTGTGTAGATTGAGGAGGATATTTTTTTTTATTGATTCATTTTAGAATAAGGCTGTAACATAACAAAATATGGAAAAACTCAAGGGGTCTGAATACTTTCCAAATGCACTGTATATATTTTAATTATTTCATATTTTGGTTGATGTGTTTGTGTGTGTGAGTGAGTGAGTGAGTGAGTGAGTGAGTGAATGAGTGAGTGAGTGAGTGAGTGAGTGAGTGAGAGACTGAGTGAGTGAGCGAGAGAGAGAGAGATTGTCAATGCAATAACACATTCCAGAAGATAATAGTGCTTATCTGACATGACGATGAGGCTGAAAAACATCAACACACCAAGACCAAGGATCCACTGGCCTCCACCTCAATGCTGTGTGTATGTGTGTGTGTGTGTGTGTCTGTGTGTACGTGCGTGTGTGTGGCCTCCAAGTCAACTCTGCGTGTTTTAGTACATAAAATGTAAACTATTCCAACTCTCCAGTGTAAACAATATGTTATGAGTGATAGTATCAGTGTTGTCTTTCTGACGGGCTTGTATGTGCTGTTGTTGAGTCTGTGATGATGGACATATGACAGAGGGGTTTTAATGGGTATCTGTGCTGGCTGTCAATAAATTCCTTGTAGTGTTTACAATGAAAAATTTACATATCTGTGATACACATGCAGACAGACGCACGCACACACGCACACACACACACGTAGCCCTACCCCGTGCTGTCGTCCTGTCCCTGTAGGTAGTAGTTGCTGTTGTTGACCAGGTAGCTGAAGAGGCGTCCGTACAGGGCCTTAGCCAGCTGGTCTCTGAAGTGCTGTGACATCTCCACCGTGTGGCGCCGTGTGATGACATCACCTGAAGGAAACAAGAGGGTAGACACCATGGTGACCTGGGCCTGACATCCAAACTGTTACCATAGAAATCTTACAGATGGGAGGTATGTTTGGGGTATTGTGAAGTAAGTCAATGTTTGGGGAAATGATGAGGACAGAGGGTGAGTGATTACCTTTGAAGTACTGCACATCAGAGGTGAGGGCAGAACTCAGGTCATCAGAACACACCTGTAGCATTCCAGACACTGGAGAGACAGAAAGGGGGAAAAATAGAAAAAATAGTAAGAGAGAGAGAGAGAAAAGAGAACGTGAATAAGTAAAGTGATAAAAGAACAGAAAACAGAGATAGGGAGGGGGTGAAAAGGTCATACTCAGTTCAAGCCTAACCTTCAGTCACTCACAGAGAGACAAAAACAGTTTAAAATATGACGTGTCACACTCTGACTAGTTCTGATGGTGCTTTCAAGACAACTGAGAACTCTGAAAAAAAACTAGGTCAAATCATGACGTCAGTGATTTCAGGTCGGGAAGTCGGAGCTCTAGCGTGATGCCCGAGTTTCCGACTTGGAATTCCAAGTTCAATGACCGTTCAAAACTATTTTTCCCAGTCGGAGCTCATTTTTTTCTGAGTTCCCAGACAACTCGAACACACTGAAGTCGGAAGTCGGAGATTTCAGAGTTCCCAGTTCCCAGTTGTTTTGAACAAAGCAACACTTCTCGATCCAGCCTACATGATTAATTCTGATATCACTGAGCTGACATGACGAGTCGATCTCCGCTAAAACTCATCACCACTTATAGGCTGGCAGCGCTTAGTCATCCCTGGACTCAGGGCATATGAACGAGCACAAAAACAGGGTGACAGGAACTCAGAATCCCAATGACCTCACGTCTCCTTGAGAGGGCCCTGTTTTGGTGTGGGGGATGACATCATTTGTCTACCCTCTCTGTGAGGTCAGGGTAACACATGTGTGTAGTTGTGTTGTGTAATGTAATGACGTAAATGTAAATGTGATGTAAATGGGTAATGGGTCCTCTTCTCACAATGGTAACAGCATGAGAGGGAACAGGACTCGCTCACCAAACAGGTGACTATAGCAGACTGGCTGAAACACCAACAGCAAATATATAACAGAATGGGAGAGAGTCTGTGTGTGTATGTGTGTGAGAGAGAGAGAAAGAGAGAGAGAGTGGGAGGAGAGCGAGAGAACAGGGAGGGGAGGAGAGTGCAAGGAGGAGACTGCAGCAAAGCTGATGTAAACAAGAAGATGGATAGTGACACAATTACTACTGCGTAGCGCTCCACCCCCCCCCACCCCCCCCCTCCCCTCCCCTCCCCTCTCCCTCTGCTGTCAGCCTGGTGTCAGTGCATAGTGTTGGCCCAGGTCACGTGACGGGGGTGATGCTGACCTCGCTCCAGCAGCTGCAGATTGGAGGGGTAGGCGGTCTCAGCATCTGTCAGTGATATGAAGCTCAGGTCCCCAACTTGCAGCACCACTGACAGCAGCATAAACACACTGTCCACCTCCTGATGGAGAGAGAGAGAGAGAGAGAGAGAGAGAGAGAGAGAGAGAGAGAGAGAGAGATGCGGCGGTGTGGAGGGAGGAGGGGAAGAGAGAAGGAGAGAGAGAGAGGTGTTATTGTTTTTATTCATGAAGTTGTGAAATCATACATATAGGGCGGCAGGTAGCTTAATGGTTAAGAGCGTTGTGCCAGTAACCGAAAGGTCGCTGGTTCTAATCCCCGAGCCGACTAGGTGAAAAATCTGTCGATGTGCCCTTGAGCAAGGCACTTAACCCTAATTGCTCCTGTAAGTCGCTCTGGATAAGAGCGTCTGCTAAATGACCAATTTATTTTATTTTTACTGTAAACCCCCACCCCCTAGTCTCCTCCCAAAGAGTCAACTCCCATCTTTTGAGCGAACATATATTCTCCAAACCCCTGAATCCCTCTCCCCCTTATCCCTAAACCTCTCCTCTCTCTCCGATCTCCTTATCTAACCTCTCCTTTCCCCTCTTTATCCCTCCTCCCTCTGATCCCTCTATAACCTTCCCCCCCCACCTCTCTCTCTCTCTCTCTCTCTCTCTCTCTCTCTCTCTCTCTCTATCTCTCTCTTTCTCTCTCTCTCGCTCTCTCTCTCTGTCTCTGTCCTTGAGTAGAGGACGATTAATGGTATCCCCCATTACCCAACCCAGACCCTTCAACCCTACTGGACAGTGTGTGTGTGTGTGTGTTATAGGAGCTGTTTCAGTGAGATAAACAGTGTTATTAGTCTCTGTCTGACACTGCAGTAGCAGAGGAGAAGAAAGAGAGTGGGAGAGAAAGGAGCGATTGAGGTTCTTCATGAGTCATCCCCAATGAGAGCTTAGGGAGGCACCGATGGGTAGTCTCTCTCTCAGGAAGTACTCTTGCCCCCATCACCCCCTCCCCTCCTCCCTCCTACAGTATCGGCTGCTGGCTGTGGGAGGGATTAAAAGCTGACTTGGTGGTCACTCAGTGCTGACAGATGCTGACTGCAGCCTATACATAGACTGTGATAATGTGCAGAGAACACTCATTCTGTACACACACACCAGACAAGGTACAGTACAGTACAGTCTGTACGTATAGCTAGTATACTAACATGCAGAACCCCACATGACCATCACATGCAAGCATGCTCACAAGCAGGGTGGGAAATTAACTTTTTGGTCAACCAGCCACCTTGGCAGGTAGATTACATTTTTTACCCATCAAAATATTGTTTTCACCATAATTACATCAAAATTACAACAACAAAAAAACAGATGAGCATGCTTTGTAATGTTTCAAAAACAAGAAAAGTATTACTATTAAGAAGTAATGTGGTATATTGCTTCATTTCATTTCATATTTATGATCTGCATATTTTAACCAATTTATGTTACAAACATATAAACTGTTCTACAACTGAACATCAAGAATCAACAAAGTGCCTGCCCTGCCACAAAATGCTGAGTGATACGGCTTATTTATTATTAGAGTTCAGGGCCCTATGCTGACATTTTTTACAAGGAGTTCATGATGTGCTCCTAAGTAGAAAGGTACTGTAGAAGCACATAGATAAATCTAGGAAAACAATATTCATGAATAAAAGTTTTTGGGAGTGATCCATGCTCAATCAAGCACAATCATTAGGTGTGAGAAACATTTTCAGCTGCCCTTTTAAGGGACGGGCCGTTACCGTGGTAACTTGGGCACTTGCTTTGCTATGTCTTCCTAGCAGCAGACAGTTGCAGCAAACTCAAACTAACATTGAAAAACAACCTAGTGTGTGAAAAACTCAAACTAACATTGAAAAACAACCTAGCGTGTGAACAAACTGATGTAACTGGCAAATAAAATCTAGGACAACGTCACACTTTAGTAGCCTTTCTTGTCAATTCGACCAATTTAAACATGTGGGCTTTGGATTTTTTTTTTTTACTGTTCCCAAATGCACTGTGTGACCACCAGCCAACATGGCTGGAGAAATAGACATTCTTAATGTCCAACCCTGCTCACAAGCTACAGTATGTGTACCCACCAGTGGAGGCTGGTGGGAGGAGCTATAGGAGGACTGGCTCATTTTATTGGCTAGAATTGAATAAATGGAACGGTATTAAGCACATCAAACATAGATAAACTACATGTTTGACTCCATTCCATTAATTCCATCCCAGCCATTACAATGAGCTTGTCCTCCTGTAGCTCCTCCCACCAACCACCTCTGGTACCAACTGACCCTATAGACTCATAGACATACACACAGCCATATGTGTGGCAAATAACACATGCAGACTCACGCACGCACACACACAGTGTGTTATCGTACCAGTTTGTTGAAGCCCAGTGCTCTGAGGGCCTGTTTGATTGCAATGAGACAGTTTCTACTCTGAGTTGAGGCTGAGGCCACAGGAGGGGAGTCTCCTGCTGGAACACCTGCACTCAGGTACCTAGATAGACACAGACAGAGACCAGTGAGAGACAGCTATCATACTATACACCACAGACATGATCAACTACACTACAGAGAAGAGCAGCAGGGAACAACACTCAGACAGACAGAAACCAGGGAGAGAGTTCACACTACAGACCGCACTGACTAGATATCACTGAGGGACTACAGACATAATATGGTACCCTGAAACAAAAAAGCATATTTTTAGAGCATGTCAAAAAGTCATTTAAAGCATGGTGGTTGAGCAGGTATTCTCAAGCTGAGTAGTTTTTAACCAGTCAGAGCAATCTCCTGCTGAGAAAGCGAGGGTGGGGAGGGGGGAGAGAGAAGGGGTCCCCAAATGGGCTAGTATCGGAGGGCTTTTGATCACGCACTCGCAGCATTGAATCAGAGGCTATAGCGTGTTTACCAGGCTCCAAAACCCCCATCCAGGTCACTGGATATCAGACAGACTTTCCAGGGGGGGTTCATGGAATACTGTCACGCATTACACGCGCACACACACACACGCACACACACACACATTTTACAAACTCAGCATGAGAGTGAAAGAGTTACCAAACATGTTTGGTAACTCATGTTTGGTAACTCTTTCACTCACTCTCATGCTGAGTTTGTAAAATGTTTTAACATTTTGGGAAGGAAATGGGGTCAATCTGGGTGAGAGGCAGAAATATGTGAATTTCCCCCCCTCAGTCACCTGCTAGCAAGAGGAAGGGATGGCGTGTATGTGTATATCTTCCTATATTACTGTAATCTGCATGGCCTTATTACCTGTGAGACAGGATGTTGTTGAGGTACAGACCTGTGAGATAGGACGTTGTTGAGGTACAGACCTATAATATAATAATATAATATAATAATAATATGCCATTTAGCAGACGCTTTTATCCAAAGCGACTTACAGTCATGCGTGCATACATATTTTTTTTGTGTATGGGTGGTCCCGGGGATCGAACCCACTACCTTAGCGTTACAAGCGCCGTACTCCTGAGTGGTGCAGTGGTCTAAGACACTTTATCGCAGTGCTAACTGTGCCACTAGAGATCCTGGTTCGAGCAGCCGGCCGCGACCGGGAGACTCATGGGCGGCGCACAATTGGCCCAGCGTCGTCCAGGGTAGGGGAGGGAATGGCCGGCATGGATGTAGCTCAGTTGATAGAGCATGGTGTTTGCAATGCGAGGGTTGTGGGTTCGATTCCCACGGGGGGCCAGTATAAAAAAAATATGTATTCACTAACTGTAAGTCGCTCTGGATAAGAGCGTCTGCTAAATGACTAAAATGTAAATGTAAATGTGCTCTACCAGCTGAGGACCACAGAGATAGGACGTTTTTGAGGCACAGACCTGTGAGACAGGACGTTGTTGAGGTACAGACCTGTGAGATAGGACGTTGTTGAGGTACAGACCTGTGAGATAGGACATTTTTTAGGCACAGACCTGTGAGACAGGACGTTGTTGAGGTACAGGCCTGTGAGACAGGACTTTGTTGAGGTACAGATCTGTGAGACAGGACGTTGTTGAGGCACAGACCTGTGAGATAGGACGTTGTTGAGGTACAGACCTGTGAGACAGGATGTTGTTGAGGTACAGGGCACTCTTCTCTTCAGGCGACAGGCCCTCAGCCATCAGGTAAAATATGTTGAAGTTGTGTTGCTGACGAGGCAGGTAGGCCACACGGGACTTCTCCAACATGTATGTGTATATCCGTGCTAAACACACACACACACACACACAAATGTAATCCACATAATAACACATGCTCTGTCAATAAACTTTAAACCATATGTAACCAGTAGTACAGGAACACACCTACTGTAAAAACACCTATAAACCTACACGCACACATGATAATCTTAACATAATTATCCATTAAGATACCAATGTGTACTCTCAAGATTCTTAAAAACAGGACACAGACCAAATTATCAAACAAAAAACCTGAGTGTCCTTAAGTCAAATTCATATTTCATACACTGCCATTACGTATGAGTAAATCAATGTATCTGTCTCAATGTGGTTCAGTAGGAATGACAGACATTGAAGCCTGACAGGTTTACTCATAGAGTTATACTCCCCCCTGCTGGCCATACATCAAAATGCCTTTTAATTACTACAAGTACATGGACCCTATGAGCACAGATAGAACAATGAGACAGATATTTCACTGGATGTATAAATGTGAAGCATCCGCTTGGCGTTTCCACTCACTATCAAAAATGGTAGGTGAGAGGAAGCCCAGTGGCCGGCAGTGGGAGAAGATGGAAGGAGATGTATTTTGTCCAACATTCTGCACATTTTCTCATCGATGAAACATTTTATCTCAATACAGTTTTCTGTTCCCAAAACTAGAATCTGTTATGATTGAACTAAGGTTTGTAGACTTTACCCTTTGCCAAAGTTTTAAAAAATCACATTATTTTGAAGGAGTGCAAAGGCGAATTGAGTTATTGCACACGCGCACTTCACAGAGTAGGCGTTCCCTAACAGAAATATACAGATACATGCTAGAACGGGCCAATAGGATCTCGCAAGCTCGTGCTTGGCTCTGCCCGCCTCCTAGCTTGTTCTGCCCACTATGACTCATTTGTTTCCATTGGAAATGACAGGCTGTGGTCTATCTTGGTTTAGTTATACAAATCTTTGCTATGAGGGTGTAGTGGTGTATTCATCTGAGTAGACATTGAGTGGTGTAGTTAGTAAGTCCCTTTGTTAGTTATAGAACAACCCCCTGAGTAAAGGTGTAGTAGTGTGTACCTCTGAGTAGTGTCTTTCTCTTGTCACAGTACTGCAGGCTGAGGAGTTTGATGAAGCGACTGGAGTTGTCATTCATGGGAGTCTTGGCATGACCAAATGCCTCCAGGATACAGTTCACCTATAAGCCACCACATAATATAGAGAGAGACAGTGTAATATACTGTACAATACAACCATCCATGCATGTCTTAGCTGTATAAAAATGTATTCTCTAAAAACATTATGAATATGTCCAGCCCAGAAAGTGACACTTTCTGGGCTGGACATATTCATTATGTTTTTAGAGAATAAATTTTTATACAGCTAAGACATGCATTGGTGATGGCATGTTCATAGATGCACAATTTGTTAATGTGAACTAATATACCTAGGTAATTTGATTCACTGAAGTTTACTGAAGCAGGTGCATGAGTGTGAATTACTGACTGTCGCAATTCGACATCTCTTCACCATGGGACAATATAGCCCCACTGACTGATTGTCACACTCATCTGTCACTCTGTGCTCTCTAAGTGTTGACCCAGATATGTTATCTAGCACCAACCCATGACTTCATCTATGTAGATACAGCTCCACTATAGCCAAGCAAGAGCTTTTCTCTCCTCCCTGTTCAACAATGGTGCTATGTATGTTAAGGTCATAACAATAAGTCTAATGAAAAGGTGTTTGGTTTATAATAAGGAGCACTGCTAGGACTATAAAATAGCAAGAAAGTGTTCATCTTCAGTCATTCAGTGTAATAATACTTCCCTAGCATGCTAGACAACAAGAAAACCATTAGATTTCTGAAAAAATGTCTATGTAAGGTTGAATGCAGTAGTCCATGCTCATACTAAAGGGCTCTTTTAATCCGCTGCTTCCAGACAAGACTGGTTTAATACCATATCATTGCAATTGATCACTGCATATAAAACATTCTCACACAATGTCCTAATCATAACGGCTTTTCATATAATGGTTGCTATGGTAATTTTGTGTCCCATTGTACTCCTCTATGTTCTCCTTCAATGGGTCTCACCAGTATGCTTTGAGTCCACTGCCAGAAACGATCGCTGAGCACATCTCACTGTCTCACCGTCCGAGGTGAGAGGAGTCATAAGAGAACCGACAGCATTTAGATGCTATGGCTTTCTCTCAGGGACAAATGGGCCAATCACAAACACAATGGGCCTGAGTCATCATACAGAACCTAGCGATGGCTATCAAGGAAATAAAGGAACCTGTAAAAACCTAGGGGTTTGATGTAAAGACCAGTGCGCTAACACAGATCATTTGGTCCATGAATCCATATCTCAAACCACTACACAACAGGGACTCTGTAACACTGGACTGAACACCCACTGAGCTAGTCTGTCTGTCATTTTCTATTCAACTTACATTGTCCTCCAAGAGTGGATTCATCTTTTTAGGACAATCAGGGTCAGGGGCTCTGTATGTAAATGGTAACCCAGACTCACATGCTTCATCCTGGGCTCAAGAGAGAAGCCTTTGGGGCTGGACCTCACTGCCAGGTGTCTCACTATGTGTTTACAAGCCTCTGTCTTCCCAGAACCACTCTCCCCACTGCACAGAGAGAGAGAAACACAGAGAGAGAGAGAGAGAGAGAGAGAGAGAGAGAGAGAGAGAGAGAGAGAGAGAGAGAGAGAGAGAGAGAGAGAGAGAGAGAGAGAGAGAGAGAGAGAGAGAGAGAGAGAGAAGAGATATAGGCTTGTTAAGGTAGTAAGGGTGATTAGACATAAGTAGCAATACAAATGACAGTTGTTTGTGTCTGTGTGTGTTCATGCAAGGGTGTGAATATATGTGTCTTTGAGTATGTCCATGAGTGTCCATATTGTTCCTGGTCTCAGATGAATGGGTGTGTCGAGTGGCGTGAGTAATCAGGGTGTAGCCTAGAATACTATCTGTCACCTCCGTCACACTCCCCCACCCGCCTGACATCCCCCCATCCCATTCACTCCTCTGTTTACAATCCTGCAGCTAGCCATTACAATGGTATTGTTTATCGAGTGGACACTATCATATCAACCTAGCCTATGGCTATAATGCTCTGTGACTTTTTAGAAACATTTTGTTATTCCATTTCTTTCTTTATTCTAGTGAAGGACACTGAAAGTGAAGACCTGTGGAAGTTTCTTTGGGTTAGTGGAGATGGCAAGTGGAGCTCATGGTCATGTGTACTCTTCATCTAGGTGCTCATCTAGCATCCACCCACTGGGCATCTCACTGAGATTATTCAGGTTAGGTTGATCCATTCGCCTGGCATCTCACTGAGGTTATGCAGGTTAGGTTGATCCATCCACCTGGCATCTGACTGAGGTCATTCAGGTTAGGTTGATCCATTCACCTGGCAGAACACTGAGATTTTTCAGGTTAGGTTGATCCATCCACCTGGCATCTCACTGAAGTCATTCAGGTTAGGTAGATCCACCCACTGGCATCTCACTGACGTCAATCCGGTAAGGTTGACTGTGGCGAACTACATTACTCTGCTCCATGGGGGACTTAAACTAACAGTTGGACATACTGTAAGATCTGTCTAACTGCACAACTTGGACACACACACACACACACACACACACACAGACACAGACACAGACACAGACACACACACACACACACACACACACACACACACACACACACACACACACACACACACACACACACACACACACACACACACACACACACACACACACACACAGAGCAGAGACCAGCTATGTTACACTTAGCAGATGGCTTTAGAAGGTAATTTAAGCCCCAACTAATGACAGCGCTGTGTGTATGTGTGTGTGTGTGTATGTGATTTTGTCCTCCTATTAATGACCCTGCTAAGAGTGTGAACACAGCAGGTTACCTCTCTTTTCATTTACAGGGCTTTATTAGAATTGAAGGGCGTTTTGTGCTTCTGGGTATGTGTCTATACCCTGGCCTCCAGGGATCATGTGTACTGAATGTATATGATTGTGTAGGTACCCTGCCCCTGAGGCACCTAACATTTTGACTGCCTCCAGCCCAGTGGAGCATGGAAGACTGCATATGAGGTGTGTGTGTGTGTGTGTTTGTGCGTGTGCATGTGTGTGATGAATAGCCAGCGGCCAAAGTGCATTAACTCGCTGCCAGATCTGCTACGACTCAGCGTGAACGTCGGTGGAGAGCCATAACGGGTTTAATTGCAATCAGGAAGCTGCCTCCATCCAGCCAGGCCCCCAGAGCCATTCATCTCTCTGCGATCATTTAACAGGTCTGGGCTGAGACTAAGGCTCATTAATCTCTCTGGGAGCATTTAACTGACCTGCAGGGGTGGGTTTGGACAAACTGGGCAGTGGTCCTCACCTCAACATTCACCTACTCTAAATAATTTACTGATGCTGAGTTAATGATCTACATTTACATTTGAGTCATTTAGCAGATGCTCTTATCCAGAGCGACTTACAATTAGTGCATTCATCTAGGTGAGACAAAAACATATTGCAATCATGTCAAGTACATTTTCCCTCAACAAAGTATTTATCAGCAAAGTCAGTGCTAGTAGGAAAAGGGGTGGGGGGGGGGGCATGAGAGTTATTTAAGATACTCTTCAAAGAGGTAGGGTTTCAGAACTGAATTAAATACTAATGCTTTCTCACAGAGGCGATATTGGCATGTATTTAGTGAGTGTGTGTGTGTGTGTGTGTGTGTGCGCATCTGTGCATGCATTTGAATGTGTGTGTTTTTTCTCTTTCTGTGTGTACCTGAGGATGAAGAATTGCGGGCGTCGCTCCTGCAGCATCATGTGGTAAGCCCGCTCTGCTGAGGAGAAGATGTGAGGAGGCAGAGAGGAGCACAGACGCCCAGAAGAACTCAGATACAACTGACTCACCTGACAGAGCGAGAGAGCGTGAGAGACAGAGAAAGAGGGATAGAGAGAGAATATGAGTGTTATACTCCTTAACAGTTACTTAGAGAGAATAATTAAAGCCCATTGTTACATAACACACTGACACACATGTCCACACGCACACCACTTGGGTTCATCCTTACACAGATCTAACTTGGGTATACGTTTACAAGTGTGTGTGTCAGAGGAGGCTGGTGAGGGGAGCTATAGGAGGACGGGCTCATTGAAATGGCTGGAATTGAATTATTGGTCAAGTTTGTGGTTTCCATAAGTTGATGTGTTTGATAACGTTCCATTTATTCCATTTCAGCCATTACAATGAGCCCGTCCTCCTATAGCACCTCCAACCAGCCTCCTCTGGTGTGTGCGTGTAACACAGCACTCTGACAAAGTGTGGCTTACCACTCACCAGTCCTGTACTATGGCCACGTAAAAACCAAGACAGTCAGAAACACACAGAGCAATTAGTGGTTAGTGGAAACTGTCTGACTCAGTGTGTTGAGGTGGAGTTTTAAAAGGCAGTGTTTCAAAGACTGTTTCATGCTGCTAGTCTACTAGTGTTAAACTAATCTATTCTCATAGGCTGCACTGTATAGATATAAACAGTAGTACACATTGTGTGCCATGCCTCGGCCTGTACCACTGACTGAACACATTGATTTAGCAGAACATCCAATAGACTAATAGCTGAATGCTGACATTGGGCTTGGCTGTGTCTGACTGACTGACTTTCACTGAGATCAGACGGGCAAAAAAATAGAAAATACACACAGAAAATATACACATCTGCCACCCTGCCACTTGATTGCCATACAGAGAACACACACACCTACATATTGCCCTGAAGCCTTACATAACAGCGATTAAATCCTCCCCCACACCTGGTGTAGTATGTTTCAAGGGTCTCTGTGGCACTAATCATGTACCGTTACAGCGTGGCTTCTCTCCACTCCTGTACAAGCCTGAGACACATCAAACACTATATCCAATGCCCATAAGCTCCGTATACCATCCCAGCCCCAAAAACCCTACCCCTAAAAACCCGTTCCCCAGTCCAGCAACCCCCCCAAAACCCAGCTTCAAATAACACACTACCCTTCCCAGCCATTGCCACAGTACCAAACCCAGCCTCTGATCCCTTTCTCAAGTCAGACTCAATCAAGCCCCAGGCAGTCCCCAACCCCAAATGTCTGCCCCATCACCCAGCAGATGTGTGGTGTTGGAGGGGAGGAGAGGAGAGGAAGGGGGGTGTTTTTGGTGGAGGGGGTAGAGAGACAGACATCAGAGGGTGACAGCCTGTTAGCAGCAGATCACACATGTTGTGACATATGTCTCTTTCACTCTCTCAGGTGGAGTGTGTGTGCAAGACCTGGGTGTGTGTTCAATTCTGCCAGATTTTAGGTACAGATATGGGGGGCGATGGAACTGGCATCTGTCCGAACCAAGCTAGAGGTACCCCACCCCCTCCACACACACACACACACACACACCTCCTAAACCCCCGTTTCATGGGCAATCTCTCAGTTGCCATTAGGGCAGTGGGCTGAGTGATGATGGTCATCTTGTCATATTGTATTTCTTCAGCCAGTGAGCACAGCTTGTCCCACTAATGTGACTGTTCAGCTGTCATTGCTATTGTAGACACACAAGGCATGGTATGGCAAATACACCACATGTGAGGTACGGCAAACATAGCCTAATATAGATTAAACCTGTGTCAGACATAGCTAAGAGGGATTAGATGTGTACTTGACTGAAAGAGACATGTTTCTGTCAGCGTTATGTAAATGCATGTCTGATAGAGTAAGATATGTGTATGCATTACATAAATGCCTGTCTAGGCTACGGCCCAGCAGATATACAGTGTGTGTGTGTGTGTGTGTTTCTGAACAGGATCTCTCCCTGGCCTGGCTAGTGTATAGTGCAGAGTCAGCCCTCCACTGTGTATCACTGACAGGAAGACTGCATTATTAATGGACCACATCAAGCCCCATTTCATCCATTCATAATACACTAATTATACACACAACAGGAAACTCAATACACACACACACACCACATACTGTTAACATATTCTCTGTGTTATTTTGACAAGATACATTATAGAGGATATACAAATAAAAAACATAAAGCTACACCCTAGCTAGAGGAAAATAAAGAGAAAATGTACTGTATGTGTTACTGTCAGCCTAACCACTAGAAATAGACCAACGTCGATATACAGTATGCCTTCCTTGGTGCAATCTTTTTTTTTTAAATAAAAAATCCCAGCACTGGGCACAAACTCATGATGCTCGGATCTGAAGCACGCTGCTCAGACCACTGCGCTATGGCATTTTACAATGCTCTAGCAAGTCGTGAGAATACTTGATGACACTTGATGGTATGAAGTCAGTTGGTTTGCAGAGCCTTCCCCAAACCATCGGCCTAACCTTAACCACTAGGAATTAATGCCTAAACTGTTAACCTTTGAGTTGTTTCTGTTTTAACCCTGTAACCACATGGAATTAACCCTGTAACCACCCAGAATTAATGTGTCAAAAATAGACGTTCATCCATAATACGTCGAATTTCGAAAGGAAACTATGAGATCTTGTTGGTTACTGTATAATGTGTGCTCACCAGTGTAGAGTAGATGGGGAGCTCTTTGTTAGGATTGACCAGGAGGAGAATGTGCCCGATGTAGGTCTGAAAAAAAAAGGATTTGCATTACTTCTTTAACCATAGAGACATACAGTGAGTGAAGTGCATCTCGTCCATAAAATAATGGATTATTACAGTTGAAATATTGTAACATCAGGGGTATACATCTCATCCTGATATATTGGCGTTGAGGCATCTTGTCTTGACCTGAAGCACGGTCAAACTACCAGCCACTAAACTCCTGGGGTAAACACAGAAGTCCATATAGACCCATACCGTCTTTAATGTTGAAGCACAAAGCCCCATCCCTTTCACAGAGCCTGAAGGTCACCTTAGCACTAACTAAATCCCTTCCCCAAACACACCGAGGGATGGGAGAGGCCTGTGTCAGCACTAGTGCTATGGCAAACATGACAACAAACACTATTATGAGAATTAAAAACTCTTCTCAAAAGCATTCTCCCCCACTGCCGCGGCAGATGGATATGCTCATTCCCAAATACACGCTCCTGGTGCATGCATGCGCCTTGGCAAGCCCTGAGCAACCCCTGGAGAACAAGGAAGTGTAATAGAGGTAAGAAATGCTTTTCTAATGATAACTCAAATTACTCAAAGGCAGGGAAAACATAGTCAACAACGTTAATGTAATGAGCTTCAGGGGATATGGCTGAGACATATGAATAGAATATGTTGCCAAATAGTGGTCTGCTCGGACATCAGTCCTTGTCAGCGTTTGCAAAATCAATGCGACATGTCATCAACTTGACATTTAACGGCAATTAACGCTGCAAATCACTTAAACAACATTACCACCAAACCCCCTTTTATAAACAGAAATAGCAAAAACTGCACGGAGATAGACAGGTATTCTTCTTCTATTTCAATAGATATTCCTTCTTCCCACGCACAGACCCTGAGGCTGTTTAGATAGGCTACTAACAGCCAAAATCCCTTCCTCTGACTGAGACATACAGTAAACCCTAACCCCTACTAGTGTACAGTTACTAGTTGCTAGCCCTCCTTCCCACACACATACCCTGAGGTTGGCTAATTGCTAAACGCTCTGTCCCCTCGGAGTGCCCTGCTGGGGCTGAATAGGATGTGTTATCACTAAAACGCTAACATGCTGCTCTGCCTGTCCTCAGGCCTGGGCTGAAGGTTAATGAGCTTCAATGTTACCCCCAGAAACTGTTCTAAGGTCAGTTTTGCATTTTAACCCCTAATGGCAGGGTTAGATGATTCTAGATCTGTGCCAGAGGGTAACTTTAATGCTCTCAATCTCGTATAGTAGGATCAAGACCAAAACTCAAATTACACTCCCCCACAACCACCATCAGATCCTCCCAACTGTCATGCATCCCTCCCACAACCCTCTGTCCTCTCCTCCAGTCTCTGGGCTTGGCTGTGTACCATCCCTCCATCCCAGTACAAAGCAGCAGGCTGGAGCCGTCATCAAAGTCCCAGTCTCTGACCACCCTGCTGGGGAGCATATGGACCATTACAATGCCTTTGTCCTCCCTCTCCTCCATCTCTTCCCTCTCTCCCTGGTTTCCTCTCTCTCTCTCCCTCCTCCACCTCATGCTCCTCTCTCGTTTTCTCCTCCTCCTTCTCGCTCCATGCTCTCTTCTTCCTCCTCCTCCTCCTCCTCATCCTCAACCTTCTCCTCACCCAATCGCCTTAACTTTACCCATCATCTCTTTTTTTCTTTTCTTCTCCTCATCTCATTCTTTCCCCCTCTTCTCTGTCCTCTCTCAATCTACCTCCTTCCCTCTTCCCTCCCCTCCATATCCAACCAGCCAGTCTCTTCCCCATCTGTAGTTCAGTAACAACAGGCTATTGAAGCCTCTTCACACATAGTGATGAGAATAACCAGGCTGTTCCACATTGATCTGGCTCCAGTCTTTATACAGCACAGTCCCTCATGCTAAGCTATAGACCAGGCAATAGACTCAGGGAGATGGGGACAATGAAAGTGGTTAAATTGACCTGAAACCAAAAGGAACAGGGATGTACAGTATTTCTCATAAATGCAGTCATGGATTTCTTCCATCGAACCAAACCAGCATTGATTCTCCAACATAGGACATTTCTCTTTTGTGTGTGTGTGTGTGTGTGAATTTGTGTATTAATGTGGGTGTCTGTGTATCTGTGCGTGTACATGTGGCTCTTAGTGGTTATATTCATCCCCCAGCCATGGCTCAAAGTCCCTGGCCAGCAGACAGTGAGTCTCATGGGCCACCTTCCAGACCTCCCACACAAACCCCTCACACAACAGCCACTGTCCCAGAACAGAGAGCTGAGAGGGGGTTGGAAGACTGACTCAAAGAGCGTACCACCCCTACAACTCGCACTAGCACAGTTACCATTGCCTGGCCTGGCAACAGAGAAACCAAAAAACAGGACTCCCACCCCTGTCCCAGCCACTGGCAATAACACCCATCTCTGTCACTGGCCTGCTGGGCAGAGGGTGCTGGTTTCCCTCCCCAGCTCTGAATCTGGGCACAGTCAAGGGGAAAGACTGCCCATTGTCCAAGCTGACATCTCAGGATCAATACATCACTCCAATTGTATGTCAGTGTGTCCATGTGTGAGTGAGTGTGTGTGTGTGTGTGTGTGTGTGTGTTTGTGTATGTTTGTGTGCATGTTTGTGTGTGTGTTCTACCTACATAAATCTGGTCATTGCCAAAGCGTTTCTGCATCTCGTAGAGCAGGCTACTGTTTGTGAGTTCACTGAGAGACGCCAGGTCATCATTAGGCGCCGGAGGCATCAGCTTCACCTGCAACACAACACCACACAGGTTACCATAGCAACCACACATGGATTTGGTGCATGTGCACACTTTCTCATACTGTACGTGTAAAATGTTCTGTAGTAGAGATGTGACGTATATAGCAGTAGTGCACATATTGAGTGTACACTTTGTTGTAGTGCAGATGTTGAGTGTACTTGCCTGCTCCAGTTTGCTGGGTGCTATAGGTCCGTTCAGACCGCTGTCCAGTGAGAGTTGTCTGCTCAGCCCCACTCCCACCTCCCTGAACATGGCACACTTCTCCAACAGACTGTCCCTCTTAGAGAGGGACATGGATAGGGGGGTGCTACAGGGTAGGGGCGGGGGTTACAGGATTACTAAGGGTATCATTTGCTTTGAATACTGATATTGAAACACACTTAAATTATAATTAATGCATAATATAGATAAGTGAGGTCATTTGATCATTTAATGAATTGATAATAAAAACTCACAGGTTCTTGACGGGGATGGTGTGGTCGTGTGCGCCTCCATCGTAGCGCTCGTCTGTAGGGGGCGGGGGGACAGAGGGGTCCTTCAGTCTCTCTACCCAGCATTCCTCTGCTCTCAGCAGCATAGCCATGATGGGGTCGGATGCTGCTATGGCTGTAACCAGGACAGCGAGCAAAGGGGGTTAAGAGGGTAACCACTAAGAGTTAACAATGAGAAAGACTGTTTTCACCTCTCTGTCAGACTGTTACAGATGTATTAGTTAGTAAGCATTATAAACTGGGTAGTTTGGGTCCTATATGCTAATTGGCTGAAACAGCATTTTAGCTGTGTATATCAGACAATAATATACCACGGCTATGACTCAAAAAGACTTGTTTACTGTTCTATTGATGTTGGTAACCAGTTTATAATAGCATAATGGCACATCAGAGGTTTGTGGTATATAAACTTGCTTAAAGAAGCAGTCTGGGATCTTAAGAACTTATAAATTCATAACATATTGTATGAATTTGAATTAGTAACATATCATACGAATTGCAACAAAAAAATAAAAGGTAACATATCATAAGAAATTGATGACATAATACACAATTTTCAGGGACCCGTTTTGGCTCGTGAGCACTACTTTCAATATTACTGGCTGAAATGATACAAAAGCTCTGGAGCATCACTTTAATTATAGTGGTCATAAGACATTTAAGTCACTGATGGTTACTTTCAGTACAAAAGGGGGCTTTAAATTAGCCTCTACCTAGCAAAGATGTGGAATGTTGCATAGACATTGACTTTGGACACCAGCCAATCAACCAAAAAACATACAATGTCCTCCAAGATCAATACGTTGAACATTAATGACAAGTAATATAGACGTACCATCCAAAGCTCTGAATCATTCTAGGCTAATTCACCAAGGGCTTCATCCTAAAAAACTGACCCCCCTCACATCCATATGGATGTGCCTGTGCAGAGTGCGAACCCCACGGAGGACTGATCCATCTGAGCTTCAGAGACAGGGGGAGTTAAGATACCCTCAGTCTTTAATGAGGTCTAAAAGGGCACAGGGGAGGAGTACGGCTATATCCCCTCTACTATTTCATAGAGAATGACAACCCCCTAGACTCTCTCTCTCTCTCTCTCTCTCTCTCTCTCTCTCTCTCTCTCTCTCTCTCTCTCTCTCTCTCTCTCTCTCTCTCTCTCTCTCTCTCTCTCTCTCTCTCTCTCTCTCTCTCTCTCTCTCTCTCTCTCTCTCTCTCTCTCTCTCTCTCTCTCTCTCTCTCTCTCTCTCTCTCCTCTCTGTCTCCCTGGGGTGTAACATCTATCCCTAAGTTAAGCTTACATGGACAATGGTTACAATGGACTATTGATTACTGCTAGAGGGAGTGTGTGGTGTGATTACACTAGGGGATGGGTGGAGTAAGGAGGAGGCTCTAATAGGCCTACAGTATCTCACACTATGATTGGGAGGTCGGTATGGAGAACATGAGTCTCTCTCCTCCTCTGCTTCCACAAGTGAGGTACACTGACGTTCAACGCTTTGGACAGTCTTTACATTACTCACTACAATTAGAAAGTTTCATTTTCCATTCTCTGAGGGTTTCAAAGGCATTACACTTCAACATTGCTGTGGCATTTCTGCTAACCCATTTGGTTGCTAAGAAGCAGCTCTTGTAGTATGTTGTCCGTAGTAGGGCAGGAACGATACCAGTATTGCGATACTAGTTAGTATCGTGGCAAGGGAACAAAAGACAAAGCTGATTTTACTTCTTTAGAAAAACAGCCCTAATGTTGGAAACAAACATCATTTATTTATTTATTTTCCAAGCTATAGCACACAATATCTTACATACAGCAGGTTTTTAAGGACCAAAGAGTTTGGTCTGCTATGTGTTTTCATTTTTGCCATATAAAAAATAATTTGATAATGGTATCGTCACAGACCTAGTCCACAGCAGCTCAAAGAACAAAGTATATTTTCCCCTGTGGAGTTTTATGCTAGTGTTGTTCAGCTAGGGAGCCCAGGGGAACAGACAGGTAAGGAAAACATCAGTATCAGCAGGAGAGTGTCTGTTAATAGATGCATCTCTGTAGACAGAGGAAATAGAACCCAAATGAGCTCTAGTGTCTGTGTGTTATTTCAAACAGCGGCAAGGAGCTGTCTCTCAACTCCTCACACATACACACACACGGCACATAGGCACCCATGCATACACACACACTTAGATTAAATGAGAAGGAATTATGTTAGTGTGGACATGCTCTGATAGTCTCTTCTGATTCTATACATAAATGAAAGATAATGCACTTGAGTAATGATATTCTACCCATTATGGAATTAATCAAATCAGCTCTGATGATTAATTCTGAACACCTTTATTCTCTCAGTGTGTGTGTGTGTGTGTGTGTATGTGTGTGTGTGTGTGTGTGTGTGTGTGTGTGTGTGTGTGTGTGTGTGTGTCCAGAGAAAGAATCAGGCAGAGTGTGAAGTGTTAATTTTATGTTTGGTTAATGGATGAGCTTGTCCTCATGGGGCAATGACATATAACCTCCACCCGCACGCTCTCACTCACACACAGACACACACAGACACACTCAGACACACACAGACACACACACACAGACACACACACACAGACACACACACACACACACACACACACACACACACACACACACACACACACACACACACACACACACACACACACACACAGGCTTGTGGAAATGAATGGGTTAGGTTGTGTGTGTTGGATCTGTTTTATCAGAGTGATCACTGGAACAGTAGGCTAGGCAGACACAGCTCAGCTGGACCAATCAAAAGTAATTTATTTGTTCCAATACCACATGCTTAAATTGAGTGTGTGTGTATGTCAGTGTGTTATACCTGAGGGCTTGTCTTGGTTGCAGTTCAGGAGAGTTGGGTCTGCTCTGTGCTTCAGCAGCTGGCTGACAATGCTTATCTGCAGGGAGAGATGGACAGACAGAGACACACACCTTCATTATTTTAGAGAAAATAAAAAAAGACATGGGATTGCGTTAGATCACATTTTGCATGCCTTTCTCCCCAAATGTCCTTGCCGTGGCCCATATCTACAAAAACAATTGTCTGATATGTAGCTGTCATCATCTCCTCTCGCCCCCAGCCTCACCCTTCCTTCTTTCTGCCTTTGATCTCTTTATCTTCCTCTGTTGCCCTATATTTCTTTCTGTCACTACAATATATAGCCCTCTTCCTCTTTCCCCCTATTTCTCTCTCTCTGTCTCTCTCTCTCTCTGTCTCTCTCTGTCAATATCAATAACATTCAATTCAAAGGGCTTTATTGCCATGGGAAACATATGTTTACATTGCCAAAGCAAGTGAAATAGATAATAAACAAAAGTGAAACAAACAATAAAAAATGAACAGTAAAGTTCCAAAGGAATAGAGACATTTCAAATAGTTAAAGTACAAAAGGGAAAATACATAAACATAAATATCGGTGGTATTTACAATGGTGTTTGTTCTTCACTGGTTGCCCTTTTCTTGTGGCATCATGTCATAAATCTTGCTGCTGTGATGGAACACTGTGGTATTTCACCCAGTAGATAAGGGAGTTTATCTGTCTCTCTCTCTGTCTCTCACAAAGCCTTTTAATCTCCACCCCTCTCTTTTTTCCTCCTCCCCTCAATCTCCCCCCTCTCCTTCTTCTTACCCCAAGGGTTGTGACTAGAGACACCTGTGTGATATGTGAGGTTGGAGATGTGTGATCTGTGATGTGTATGTGTGTGTTACATGAAGTAGGCGTGATGTGTGTAATGTGTGTGATTGTTGATTTGTGGTGAGACATGCCAATGGATGGCATGCCAAGGCAGCATGTGAGAGATTGTCTTTCAATGCCTGATCCACACACACACACTTGCACACACACCCACACACACACCCACACAAACAAATCACAATGAGATGAAAATGACTAAGATCTATGCACACACCCACTCAGATGTGGCCATCCATCAGAATGACACTGATCTGTTAGAGCAGTGGTTCCCAAACTATAGGGGGGTCACGAGGGGTTGGCAGGGGTTGGCAGGGGGGGAAATTGTTTTTATAGACAGTATATACATATTTTTTTAAGGAACTCAGTCCGGCTTTAAACTTGCTCTTGAATGTTGTAATGGTAGAATGCACAAGGTGCAATTTCGAAATTGGGTAGTGCATCATCAGTTCCTCTTGTCATGTTAGTCATTGCATACCTTAGAGAGCTACAGTGAGTGAAAAAAAGTATTTGATCCCCTGCTGATTTTGTATGTTTGCCCACTGACAAAGACATGATCAGTCTATAATTTTAATGGTAGGTTTATTTGAACAGTGAGAGACAGACTAACAACAAAAAAATCCAGAAAGACGCATGTCAAAAATGTTATTAATTGATTTGCATTTTAATGAGGAAAATAAGTATTTGACCCCTCTGCAAAACATGACTTAGTACTTGGTGGCAAAACCCTTGTTGGCAATCACAGAGGCCAGACGTTTCTTGTAGTTGGCCACCAGGTTTGCACACATCTCAGGAGGGATTTTGTCCCACTGCTCTTTGCAGATCTTCTCCAAGTCATTAAGGTTTTGAGCATGACGTTTGGCAACTCGAACCTTCATCTCCCTCCACAGATGTTCTATGGGATTAAGGTCTGGAGACTGGCTAGTCCACTCCAGGAATTTAATGTGCTTCATCTTGAGCCACTCCTTTGTTGCCTTGGCCGTGTGTTTTGGGTCATTGTCATGCTGGAATATATATCTACAACCCATTTTCAATGCCCTGGCTGAGGGAAGGAGTTTCTCACCCAAGAGTTGACGGTACATGGCGCCGTCCATCGTCCCTTTGATGTGGTGAAGTTGTCCTGTCCCCTTAGCAGAAAAACACCCCCAAAGCATAATGTTTCCACCTCCATGTTTGATGGTGGGGATGGTGTTCTTGGGGTCATAGGCTGCATTCCTCCTCCTCCAAACACGGCGAGTTGAGTTGATGCCAAAGAGCTCAATTTTGGTCTCATCTGACCACAACATTTTCACCCAGTTCTCCTCTGAATCATTCTGATGTTCATTGGCAAACTTCAGACGGGCCTGTATATGCACTTTCTTGAGCAGGGGGACCTTGCGGGTGCTGCAGGATTTCAGTCCTTCACGGCGTTGTGTGTTACCAATTGTTTTCTTGGTGTATGGTCCCAGCTGCCTTGAGATCATTGACAAGATCCTCCCATGTAGTTCTGGGCTGATTCCTCACCGTTCTCATGATCATTGCAACTCCACGAGGTGAGATCTTGCATGGAGCCCCAGGCCGAGGGAGATTGACAGTTCTTTGTGTTTCTTCCATTTGCGAATAATCGCACCAACTGTTGTCATCTTCTCACCAAGCTGCTTGGCGATGGTCTTGTAGCCCATTCCAGCCTGGGGGGGGGGGGGGGGGGGGGGGGGGTTCCCCAATGCCGGAAGGGGGGCCCGAGAGAAACAGTTTGGGAACCCCTGTTAGAGTATGCATCATAGCTCTGTGCTGTATTGACTTGCTACAGTGCATCCTCCTCTACTCCCTCTCTGCACTACTAGAGGTCAAAGGTACATGAGAGTGTTTCTTTTATTAAACATATTACTTATGGTCTCACTAGTGAGGATATGGAGATACCAAAATTGATTTTATAGCATGATAGCAATAAATAGATAGAATGAGAGAGAGAAGGCAAGACAGAGAGATAAAGAGAGTGAGATAGGGAGAGTTAAAGGGACAGTGTAGTAAAGTATAGAGAGTGACTTAGCATATTCTACCATAGCCTAACCCATGACTGTTACAGGCCACAGCATGTCCACAAGGCACACCCTCACATACTCCACTCAACACTTTATAAATACACCCCCACCACGTCACTATTGCCACGGTAATGACCCCCTGGCTGGGGTCAAATGTCAGATGGGAACCAGGAAAATGTCAGGAAGACATGAAAGCGAGTGAAGGAGAAACAGAAGCCTAATAAGCTACAGTAATACGCTACAGTCCATGGGAGTCATTTACGCAGGATAGTGAAATATTAGCCTATTACGTGTGCCAGTGAAATACCAGCTATGGGTACACAGGGTTCACTGAGTTTATTGTATGACAGTATGAGCTAATGTTACTGTGACTCAAGCAAACAGCACCTAGCAGCAGTATGACCCATAAACAACTGAACACTACTGACCTCCATACAGTACTAATGGGGGAGTAGAAGTGGAATCAAGAAATGCATGAAACACAACTCTACTTATAGGGTACTGTTTTACGTACTTTTTAGTTTTTAATTAGTTTACCTAGTCTAATTACATAACCATTTTATTTCAACTAAAAAACATACTTGTAATATAAAGTGTTGCAGAGATGGGGAGATGAGGCTGTCCCCTGCTCTCTGAATGTGCCTGTTGATGCTAAAGTATGTGACAATGCTGCAGGTATACAGTATGTGTCAGTGTGTAGTTGGTATGCAGAGTGCCAGAGCCAGGCTCCAGTGGGTAGGGCTCCAGTGGGTAGGGCTCCAGTGGGTAGTCAAGTGTTGAGTCTTGACATGATTCATTACTGCAGAGGAAGCCTAATCGACTCTCTACTTCTCCCCTCCCCTGTCACTCTGCACTCAAATTCACTTATGTATGCACTCAAATACACTGTGGAGTTTGAGAAAGAGAGGGATGAGGTATCGCACGGCAAGCGGTACCGATGCACCAAGTCTGGAACCGACAGGACCCTGAGCAGCTTCTACCCTCAAGTTCTAAGACTTCTAAATAGTTTGTTAAATAGTTAACCAATAGCTACACGGAATATCTGCATTGACCCTTTTTGCACTAATCTCTTTTGACTCATCACGTAAGCTGCTGTTACTGTTTATTATCTATCCCGTTGCCTAGTCACGTTATCCCTACCTATATGTACATATCTACCTCAATTAGGCCTCCTTGTAGCTCAGCTGGTAGAGCATGGCGCTTGCAACGCCAAGGTTGTGGGTTCGATTCCCACGGGTGGCCAGTATGAAAATGTATGCACTCACTAACTGTAAGTCACTCTGGATAAGAGCGTCTGCTAAAATGTCAAATGTAATTACCTTGTATTTTTCAACTAAATCCTTGTGTTATTATTTTTCAACTTATTCATCGTGTTATTATTTTTCAACTTATTCCTCGATATTATTTTTCAACTTATTCCTTGTGTTATTATTTTTCAACTTATTCCTTGTGTTATTATTTTTCAACTTATTCCTCATGTTATTATTTTTCAACTTAGTCCACGTTATTATTTTTCATCTTATTCCTTGTGCTATTATTTTTCAACTTATTCCACTGTATTATTTTTCCATTTATTCCTTGTGTTATTATTTTTCAACTTATTCCTTGTGATATTATTTTTCAATTTATGCCACAGTATTATTTTTCAACTTATTCCTTGTGTTATTATTTTTCTACTTATTCCTTGTGTTATTATCTTTCAACGTATTCCTTGTGCTATTATTTTTCAACTAATTCCTCGTGTTATTTTTTTTTCATACTGGCACCCCGTGGGAAACGAACCCACAACCCTAGCGTTGCAAACACCATGCTCTACCAACTGAGCTACACGGGGCCTATTCCTTGTGTTATTATTTTATTATTTTTCAACTTATTCCTCGTGTTATTATTTTTCAACTTATTCCTCGTGTTATTATTTTTCAACTTATTCCTTGTGTTATTATTTTTCAACTTATTCCTCGTGTTATTATTTTTCAACTTATTCCTTGTGTTAATATTTTTCAATTCTGTCTACTATTCATCTTTTTTTTTCTTTCTGCATTTCACTGTTAGTCTACACCTGTTGTTTACGAAGCATGTGACAAATACAATTTGATTTCATTTGAGATAGTGAGGGTTAAGAGGTAACTGAAAGGAAGAGAGACTTTACTGTAAAACACACATTAGAGAAGAAACCTGGCCTGGGGGTAGTAGAGGAACAAATAAGTAAAATAGCTGTTCTAAATATGAATACATTCTCTTTGTCAGCACCCCAACCATGCAGCCCCAGAAATGCAATTAAATGTTGGACCGTGTCAGCAAGATTTTAACGCGACCGCTTCCCTTTCTCTCAAAGCCCCCTATCCGTCTACCCAAATCTCCCTCTTCCCCACCTGCCCCCCATCCATATCCTGAAATCAATCTCCTTCCCTGTGAGAAACACCATGAAATCGCTAATCTAAAAGGCATTAATTAATACATGCAGTGCCGTGCCAGCACTTTGAGCTAGTCTGCTCGATAGGCCCCAAAATACCTGTTTATCAGCAGAGATAAGGACAGAGGAGATTTCTGTTATACGTCTCATAATGAGACTAGACAAGGTAAAGGAATAAAAAAGCCAGTAGCCAATACTGGTCTATAAACTAGCCAGCCAAAACTGGTCTATAAACTAGCTAGCCAATTCTGGTCTATAAACTAGCCAGCCAAAACCGGTCTATAAACTAGCCAGCCAAAACTGGTCTATAAACTAGCCAGCCAATTCTGGTCTATAAACTAGCCAGCCAATTCTGGTCTATAAACTAGCCAGCCAATTCTGGTCTATAAACTAGCCATTATTGATGCCAAGCCAATTCGTAAACATTTTACATTCCCATAGGTCTTTAGAACGTTTTTCCTTCGCTAAACAACGTTTGTTCATTTTCACTCCATGGATCTGACACGACAGGATTGGTGAATGTACAGTGATATGACAGTACCTGTCCATATTTGGCAGCCAGGTGGAGAGGTGTCCAATAGCCATTGTCGGAGGGCTGAGGGTCCGCCCCGTTCTCCAGCAGCACAGACACCACCTCCCTGTAGCCACTAGCACACGCTATGTGGAGCTAGAGAGAGAAGGAGAGAGAGACAGGGAGAGAGGGTTAAAGAAACACATTACACAGACACATCTACTGTATACAGCGATTGGTATAGAGTGAGAGAGCAAGAGAGGGAGAGCAAGATAGAGAGAGAGAGAGTGGTAGATAATAGAGGAGTACAGGTAGGTACCACAGGAGGTTGGTGGCACCTTAATTGGGGAGGACAGGCTTGTGGTAATGGCTGGAGCGTTATAAGTGGAATGGTATCAAATACATCAAACTCATGGTTTGATGCCATTCCATTGGTTCCATTCCAGCCATTATTATGAGCCGTCCTCCACTCAGCAGCCTCCACTGGTAGGTACTCACCAGAGTGACCCCGTCGTTGTTGCATTGGTTGAGACTGCCCCCGCTGGAGACCAGCTGTCGAACATCAGACAACATGGTGCTGGGCCTCTGGGTACGCATGGTGTGCATGGACGTCACATCTACACCTGGAACAACACAACAACACACACACGTTAGTACAGCACACACACACCCCATGTGCAAACACACACATTACATTAATGATGTCTCTGTAGTCTGTACCAATCACAATTATCATGGGAGCCATTTTGGTTCTGTGTGTAATGTCTCCTTGAGAATCCTTAGTCTCCTTTTCAAAGTCACCAGACTGTCTTGGAGACTGACAGACAGACAGAGGTCTAAGAGAGGATGGAGGTCTAGCAGTGCAGTCTATCCCTGGCTAAAGGGGATCGATGGTCTGCTCTGATCTCCTCCACCCTCAAATACTCACAGGGGACCATTGTTTTGGTTGCCGAAGTGATAGCTATTGATTATAGATTGGTCTGTGTTTCTCTCTAACGATCACTGAATATAGAATGTTTTTGTCCCTTGGGCTTTGATTACTATAGGCAGTTATGTCTTATACGGTATGCTCAATTCTAATTAGTGGAGTGCATATAGGAATGGACAGGGAGAGTCCATAGGGTATGTGCCCTGTACGAGAGACTGTAAGAGAGACTTGAGACATAGCCATGTTACTGAGGCACCATAGACTTATAGAGTTTGACATGTTAATGTGCCACAGCAGGAAGAGGAGAGAGAGGCTGGACCTGAGCATGAGGGGATAGACACCACCTATAGGGGGTTTCGGATGAGGGGAGGGACGGTGATGCCATGGCAAGGCACTCCCCACCAGATCTGGGTTATTTGTTATTTAAATACATTTTTCTGTGTATTTGAGTATTTTCAAATACACAGCCAAAAACAAGTACTTTTATTAGAGTATTTGAATGGTTATTTGTAAAAACCAAATAGTCGACCAAATTGTATTTGAAATTGTGTGTGTGTGTTTGTGTGTGTGTGTGCGTGCGTGCATGAGCGTGTGTTTGTGGTGAGGTGTAGAGTGATATCTGTTTGGACCTCTGAGGTCCCATCCATCATGTTATCTCATGCGCCTAAAGATGGATTGGCATGCGGGATCTTTCTGTCATTCCTTCTTATCATTCTCTGTCGCTCTCACTCTCTCTCTCTCTCCCTCCTCTTTTTCTGTAGTTCAGTCTGTACTGTCTCATGTATTTCTTTTTTTGTCTTTTTTTGCCTCTGCCATTTTCTGTCTCATCTCTTGTTCTTTCTCTCCATCTCTGTTGACCTTCTCCATTCCCTGCTGGAGTGAGGTACTCCACTACCAGTTAGCCTGAGGGGGCACCTGACCTTCACACACACACATGCATGTGCAAACACACACCCACCCACTTGTACACCCACTCACTCACACACCCACACCCACCCACCCACACACACACACACAGCCACACACACACACACACACACACACACACAAACAAACACACACACACACACACACAATGCCTCACAGGAGGAGTGATGACTGTAGCTCGTTGGGACATGACAGGTGGGTCAGAATTACAAGACAGGGGAAGTTAACTGAAAGGACAGAGATTAATATCAGAGTATACTGTAAGCTAAAGTTAAGTTTATACTGAGGTATTTGCTAAATAAAGTTAGCATCATTATCATCACAAGATGACGAGTGCCGAAAAACAACTGGACTACTGTAAGAACGGATGACAATCTAACTGTTATTTTTATTCAGTAGCACATTGTCAGACATGAGCATGTGTGACAGTTTGCCTGTGTGTGTGTGTGTGTGTGTGTGTGTGTGTGTGTGTGTGTGTGTGTGTATGTGTATGTGTATGTGTATGTGTATGTGTGTGTGTGTGTGTGTGTGTGTGTGTCTGTGTGCATGTGTGCATGTGTGCACGTGTACAGTACCAGTCAAAGTTTGGACACACCTACTCATTCAAGTCTTTATTTTTACTATTTTCTACATTTTAGAATAATAGTGAAGACATCAAAACTATGAAATAACAACTATGGAATCATGTAGTAACCAAAAAAGTGTTAAACAAATCGAAACATATTTGAGATTTGAGATTCTTCAAAGTAGCCACCCTTTGCCTCGATGACAGCTTTGCACACTCTTGGCATTCTCTCAACCAGCCTCATGAGGTAGTCACCTGAAATGCTTTTCCAACAGTCTTGAAGGAGTTCCCACATATGCTGAGCACTTGTTGGCTGCTTTTCCTTCATTCTGCGGTCCGACTCATCCCAAACCATCTCAATTGGGTTGAGGTCAGGTGATTGTGGAGGCCAGGTCAAACTACTGATGTCTTCACTATTATTCTACAATGTAGAAAATAGTAAAAAATAAAGAAAAACCCTTGAATGAGTAGGTGTGTCCAAACGTTTGACTGGTACTGTATATGTGTATGGGCTTGTGGGTATGTGACAATAAAACATACACTGAGTACACCAAACATTAGAGACACCTTCCTAATATAAGTTGCACCCCTGCCTTTTGCCCTCAGAACAGCCTCAATTCGTCAGGGCATGGACTCTACAAGGTGTCAAAACCGTTCAACAGGGATGCTGGCCCATGTTGACTTCAATGCTTCCTAACTGTAAGTCGCTCTGGATAAGAGCGTCTGCTAAATGACTAAAATGTAAATGTAAGTTGGCTGGATGTCCTTTGGGTGGTGGACCATTCTTGATATACACGGGACACTGTTGAGCATGAAAAACCCAGCAGCATTACAGTTCTTGACACAAACCTGTGCGCCTGGCACCTACTACCATACCCCGTTCAAAGGCACTTAAATATTTTGTCTTACCCATTCACCATCTGAATGGCACACATACACAATCCATGTCTCAATTGTCTCAAGGCTTAAAAATCATTCATAACTTGTCTCCTCCCCTTCATCTACACTGATTGACATCAATAAGGGGTCATAGCTTTCACCTGGATTCACCTGGTCAGTCTATGTCATGAAAAGAGCAGGTGTTCTTAATGTTTTGTACACTCAGTGTATATACAGTATATGTGTGTGTGTGTGTATGTTTGACTTCCTCTGTCTGACCCCATGTGCATTAAGTGAGAGGGACAGAGAGGACACAGTGTAGTAGTAGTAGTGGTTGGGAGAGAGACGATACAGTGTAGTAGTAGTGGTTGGGACAGAGAGGATACAGTGTAGTAGTAGTAGTGGTTGGGACAGAGAGGACACAGTGTAGTAGTAGTAGTGGTTGGGAGAGAGACGATACAGTGTAGTAGTAGTGGTTGGGACAGAGAGGACACAGTGTAGTAGTAGTAGTGGTTGGGACAGAGGGGATACAGTGTAGTAGTAGTAGTGGTTGGGACAGAGAGGATACAGTGTAGTAGTAGTAGTGGTTGGGACAGAGAGGATACAGTGTAATAGTAGTAGTGGTTGGGACAGAGAGGACACAGTGTAGTAGTAGTAGTGGTTGGGACAGAGAGGATACAGTGTAGTAGTAGTGGCTGGGACAGAGAGGATACAGTGTAGTAGTAGTAGTGGTTGGGCCAGAGAGGATACAGTGTAGTAGTAGTAGTGGTTGGGACAGAGAGGATACAGTGTAGTAGTAGTGGTTGGGACAGAGAGGATACAGTGTAGTAGTAGTGGTTGGGACAGAGAGGATACAGTGTAGTAGTAGTGGCTGGGACAGAGAGGATACAGTGTAGTAGTAGTAGTGGTTGGGCCAGAGAGGATACAGTGTAGTAGTAGTAGTGGTTGGGACAGAGAGGATACAGTGTAGTAGTAGTGGTTGGGACAGAGAGGATACAGTGTAGTAGTAGTGGTTGGGACAGAGAGGATACAGTGTAGTAGTAGTTGTAGTGGTTGGGACAGAGAGGATACAGTGTAGTAGTAGTGGTTGGGACAGAGAGGACACAGTGTAGTAGTAGTAGTAGTGGTTGGGACAGAGAGGACACAGTGTAGTAGTAGTAGTGGTTGGGACAGAGAGGATACAGTGTAGTAGTAGTGGTTGGGACAGAGAGGATACAGTGTAGTAGTAGTTGTAGTGGTTGGGACAGAGAGGATACAGTGTAGTAGTAGTGGTTGGGACAGAGAGGACACAGTGTAGTAGTAGTAGTAGTGGTTGGGACAGAGAGGATACAGTGTAGTAGTAGTGGTTGGGACAGAGAGGATACAGTGTAGTAGTAGTAGTAGTGGTTTGGACAGAGAGGATACAGTGTAGTAGTAGTGGTTGGGACAGAGAGGACACAGTGTAGTAGTAGTGGTTGGGACAGAGGGAGAGACTAAGGGAGAGAGGGAGAATGGGGGTTGAGGAGGAACACTTCAACACACTGTAATGATAAATCACCATACGCCTGATGCCATGCCAGGGATGGAGGGACAGGGGGAGGATGGTATGGTCCCCCCTCCATCAGGCTATAATCCCCCTCTCCCTCTCTCCGTGCTGATGTATTGATGGCTATATGGTTTTTACTCTGAGGCAGATGGATGGTCTAAGTGGGATGGTCTCAGGGCCAACAGTGATATTACTGCTGTTAACACATTAGCATGCTAGTGCCTCCACCACCCTGCCAGGGAGCTGGACCATAACCATCAGTCTGAGTTGAGTTGAGCTAGTTAGATTATGGACACAGTGTTCTGGTGTTAGACGGGCCGGGCTGGATTGGATTGGATTGGGCTGGGGCCAGGCTAGGTTAAGTTAGGCTAGATAGGGCTAGGTTGTGGTGGCCTCCTGTAGCTCAGTTGGTAGAGCATGGCGCTTGCAACGCCAGGGTTGTGGGTTTGATTCCCATGGGGGGCCAGTATGAAAAATGTATGCACTCACTAACTGTAAGTCGCTCTGGATAAGAGTGTCTGCTAAATGACTAAAATGTAAATGGAAAAATGTTGTGCTGGGGTTAATGTGAAGCTTCTTTGGACTGGTGAGAGCTACAGTAGGTACTGTACGGGTTCTATCTTACTGTTCTTAAATACAGCATACACACACTTACCCACATACAGTGCATTCCCGAAAGTATTGAGACCCCTTCACTTTTTCCACATTTTCTTACGTTACAGCCTTATTCTAAAATGGATTACATTATTTCCCCCCCCCCCCCCCCCCCACCCTCATTAATCTACACACAATACCTCATAATAACAAAGCAAAAACAGGTTTTTAGACATTTTTGCAAAAACTGAAATATCAAATTTACTTAAGTATTCAGACCCTTTACTCAGTACTTTGTTGAAGCACCTTTGGCAGTGATTACAGCCTCAAGTCTTCTTGGGTATGACGCTACAAGCTTGGCACACCTGTATTTGGGGAGTTTCTCCCATTCTTCTCTGCAGATCCTCTCAAGCTCTGTCAGGTTGGATGGGGAGCGTTGCTGCACAGCTATTTTCAGGTCTCTCCAGAGATGTTAGATCGGGTTAAAGTCTGGGCTCTGGCTGGGCCACTCAAAGTCATTCAGATATTTGTCCCGAAGCCACTCCTGCGTTCTCTTGGCTGTGTGCTTAGGGTCATTGTCCAGTTGGAAGGTGAACCTTCGCCCCAGTCTGGAGCAGGTTTTATCAAGGATCTCTCTGTACTTTGCTCCGTTCATCTTTCCCTCGATCCTGACTAGTCTCCCAGTCCCTGCCGCTGAAAAACATCCCCACAGCATGATGCTTCCACCACCATGCTTCACCGTAGGGATTGTGCCAGGTTTCCTCCAGACGTGACGCTTGGCATTCAGGCCAAAGAGTTAAATCTTGGATTCATCAGATCAGAGAATCTTGTTTCTCATGGTCTGAGAGTCCTTTAGGTGCCTTTTGGCAAACTCAAAGCGGGCAGTCATGTACCTTTTACTGAGGAGTGGCTTCCGTCTGGCCACTCTATCATAAAGGCCTGATTGGTGGAGTGCTGTAGAGATGGTTGTCCTTCTGGAAGGTTCTCACATCTCCACAGAGGAACTCTGGAGCTCTGTCAGAGTGACCATCGGGTTGTTGTTCACCTGCCTGACCAAGGCCCTTCTCCCCCTATTGCTCAGTTTGGCCGGGCGGCCAGCTCTAGGCAGAGTCTTGGTGGTTCCAAACTTCTTCCATTTAAGAATGATGGAGGCCACTGTGTTCTTGGGGGCCTTCAATGCTGCAGATAGTTTTTGGTAACCTTTCCCAGATCTGTGCCTCGACACAATCCTGTCTCTGAGCTCTACGGACAATTCCTTCGACCTTATGGCTTGGTTTTTGCTCTGACATACACTGTCAACTGTAGGACCTTATACAGTATAGACAGGTGTGTGCCTTTCCAAATCATGTCCAATCAACTGAATTTACCACAGGTGGACTCCAATCAAGTTGTAGAAACATCTCAAGGATGATCAATGGAAACAGGATGCACCTGAGTCTCATAGCAAAGGGTCTGAATAAATCAAATCACATTTTATTTGCCACATGCGTCGAATACAACAGGTGTAGACATTACAGTGAAATGCTTACTTACAAGCCCTTAACCAACAATGCAAATAGTCTGGGTAGCCATGAGTAGCTGTTCAGGAGTCTTATGGCTCGGGGGTAGAAGCTGTTAAGACGCCTTTTGGACCTAGACTTGGCGCTCCGGTACCGCTTGCCGTGCGGTAGAAGAGAGTCTATGACTAGGGTGGCTGAAGTCTTTGATAATTTTTAGGGCTTTCCTCTGACACCGCCTGGTTTAGAGGTCCTGGATGGCAGGAAACTTGGCCCCAGTGATGTACTGGGCCGTACGCACTACCCTCTGTAGTGCCTTGCGGTCGGAGGCTGAGCAGTTGCCATACAAGGCAGTGATGCAACCAGTCAGGATGCTCTCAATGGTGCAGCTGTAGAACTTTTTGAGGGTATGAGGACCCATGCCAAATCTTTTCAAACTCCTGAGGGGGAACAGGCTTTGCCCTCTTCCCTACTGTCTTGGTGTGTTTGGACCATAATACTTTGTGGACACCAAGGAACTTGAAGCTCTCAACCTGTTCCACTCAGTCCTCTTTTATTTCCTGTAGTCCACAGTTATCTCCTTTGTCTTGATCACGTTGGAGAGGTTGTTATCCTAGCACCACACAGCCAGGTCTCTGACCTCCTCCCTATAGGCTGTCTCATTGTTGTCTGTGATCAGGCCTACCACTGTTGTGTCGTCGGCAAACTTAATGATGGTGTTGGAGTCGTGCCTGGCCATGCAGTCATGGGTGAACAGGGAGTACAGGAGGGGACTGAGCATGCACACCTGAGGGGCCCCCGTGTTGAGGATCAGTGTGGTAGATGTGTTGTTGTTACCTACCCTTACCACCTGGGGGCGGCCCGTCAGGAGTCCAGGATCCAGTTGCAGAGGGAGGTGTTTGTCCCAGGGTCCTTAGCTTAGTGATGAGCTTTGAGGGCACTATGGTGTTGAACGCTGAGCTGTAGTCAATGAATAGCATTCTCACGTAGGTGTTCCTCTTGTCCAGGTGGGAAAGGGCAGTGTGGAGTGCAATAGAGATTGCATCATCTGTGGATATGTTGGGGTGGTATGCAAATTGGAGTGGGTCTAGGGTTTCTGGGATTATGTTGTTGATGTGAGCCATGACCAGCCTTTCAAAGCACTTCATGGCTACAGACGTGAGTGCTACCGGTCGGTAGTCATTTAGGCAGGTTATCTTAGTGTTCTTGGGCACAGGGACTATGGTGGTCTGCTTGAAACATGTTGGTATTACAGACTCAGTCAGGGACATGTTGAAAATGTCAGTGAAGACACTTGCCAGTTGGTCAGCGCATGCTTGGAGTACACGTCCTGGTAATCTGTCTGGCCCTGTGGTCTTGTGAATGTTGACCTGCTTAAAAGTCTTACTCACATCGGCTACAGAGAGCGTGATCACATAGTCATCCGGAACAGCTGATGTTCTCATGCATGCTTCAGTGTTGCTTGCCTCGAAGTGAGCATAGAAGTGATTTAGCTCGTCTGGTTGGCTTGTGTCGCTGGGGAGCTCGTGGCTGTGCTTCCCTTTGTAGTCTGTAATAGTTTTCAAGCCCTGCCACATCCGACGAGCGTCCGAGCGGTGTAGTACGATTCAATTTTAGTCCTAAATTGACTCTTTGCCTGTTTGATGGTTCGTCGGAGGGCATTGCGGTCAAGGTCCCGCTCCTTGAAAGCGGCAGCTCTACCCTTTAGCTCAGTGCGGATGTTGCCTGTAATCCATGGCTTCTGGTTGGGGTATGTACGTACGGTCACTGTCGGGACGACATCATCGATGCACTTGTTGATGAAGCCAGTGACTGATGTGGTGTACTCCTCAATGCTATCAGAAGAATCCCGGAACATATTCCAGTCTGTGCTAGCAAAACAGTCCTGTAGCTTAGCATCTGTGTCATCTGACCACTTCCTTATTAACTGAGTCACTGGTGCTTCCTGCTTTAGTTTTTGCTCATAAACAGGAATCAGGAGGATAGAGTTATGGTCAGATTTGCCAAATGGAGGGCGAGGGAGAGCTTTGTATGCGTCTCTGTATGTGGAGTAAAGGTGGTCTAGAGTTTTTTTCCCTCTGGTTGCACAATTAACATGCTGGTATTTCTTTTATTTCACCTTTATTTAACCAGGTAGGCCAGTTGAGAACAAGTTCTCAATTACAACTGGTAAAAATGAGGTAGAACGGATTTAAGTTTCCCTGCATTAAAGTCCCCGGCCACAAGATGCGCTGCCTCTGGATGAGCGTTTTCCTGTTTACTTATGGCCTTATACAGCTCATTGAGTGCAATCTTAGTGCCAGCATCGGCTTTTGGTGGTAAATAGACAGCTACGAGAAATATAGATGAAAACTCTCTTGGTAAATAGTGTGGTCTATAGCTTATCATGAGATACTCTACCTCAGGCGAGCAAAACCTTGAGACTTCCTTGGTATTAGATTTTATGCACCAGCTGTTGTTTACAAATATACACAGACCGCCACCAGCCGTTCTATCCTGCCGATGTAGCGTCTATCCCGCCAGCTGTATGTTATCCATGTCATCGTTCAGCCACGACTCGGTGAAACATAAGATATTACAGTTTTTAATTTCCCGTTGGTAGGATAACCTTAATCTTAGGTCGTCCAATTTATTTTCAAATGATTGAACATTGGCTAATAGGATTGATGGAAGAGGCAGTTTACTCGCTCGTCGTCGGATCCTTACAAGGCAACCCGACCTACGTCCACGATATCTCCGTCTCTTTCTCATGAGAATGACGGGGATTTGGGACTTTTTGGGTGTCTGTAGGATATCCTTCGCGTCCGACTCGTTGAAGAAAACATATTAGTCCAATATGAGGTGAGTAATCGCTGTCCTGATATCCAGAAGCTCTTTTTGGTCATAAGAGACAGTGGCAGAAACATTATGTACAGAATAAATTACAAATAACGTGAAAAAACACACATAATAGTACAATTGGTTAGAGGGCTGTAAAACGGCAGCCATCTTCTCCGGCTCCATTCTATACTTATTTATATAAGGTATTTCTGTTTTTGATTTTGTATAAATTTGCAGACATTTGTAAAAACCTGTTTTCGCTTTGTCATTATTGTGTGTAGATTGATGAGGGGAAAAAATTATTCAATCCATTTCAGAATAAGGCTGTAATGTAACAAATGTGGAAAAGGTGAAGAGGTCTGAATACTTTCCGAATGCACTGTATATACAGTATCAATACCTTTTCCTCAGGCAATATGGCAGCCAACCATCCATGGGACCATTCCTTATAATTAAGTATTTCAGTCTGTCTCCTCACCTCACGTCATACATTTTTGCAGACATAACTTATGATCCGTTGAATGTCATTTTTTCAAATTAAGCCATTATCTCACGCATTCAGTAATATCTCACTTTATTTAGTTTTCTATTCAGTCTCCTTTAACTGCTGTGAAAAAAGAATGAACATTGAAGCAGGCAGTATAGTAACACATAGAGATGTTATATGGACTAGAACAAAATGTCATACTCCCGGGATAATAGACAGGTCTTCAACCAGAGTAATTGTGTGTGGGTGGAACATGGCAAAGATTGGAAAAAGTTTCACAAAATACAAATATTATTTACAAAGGGAAAGTGTTTATGTGAACATTTATATGGCTGGTTGGTGCACAATTAACACATATAGGCCTACAATATAACACAACACGATATGACACACCACATAAAGCAGAGTTTTGTGTTACCGTTTTCCTCCAGGTGTTTTCGGAGGATGTAGCTGGTCTCGGTTCCCTCAGTGGCGTAGTCCAGCGGAATGTTTCCGTTCACATCCTGAAGTAGAACATTCACCCCAGTCTTCCAGAAAACACAGAACATACCCAAAATAGAATGAAGAGAGGAGGGGAGGGGGGAGGGAGACACAAAGAAATTGAGTGGTTTCTCAGGCCATTCATCAGAGGGGAATCGATGATAAAGTAGGCCCAATTATCAGGCCCTCCCAGCAGTGTGTACCTGAGAAGAACCACAGGGACATTAACACTCAATGAAGTGAATTAAACAACTCATTACATATGGGACTGTGGGGGCCCCAGGGCAGGGACACGTGTGTGTGTGTCTGTGTGTGTGTTGATGGGACCTTGGGATCATCGGGGGGGGGGTGACAAGATTAATGGGTGTTTACTCAGTGGAGAGACCTACCAGTGCTGCCTTCTCTTGGTGTGTGAGATAACAACCTACCCCCAGGCAGACTACACTTGGACTGTGTAATGACTGCTGTTTGTCTAAACATACACTAGTAAAACATGGTTGGGATTCAACATTCCTCCCACCACTACCCTCGGGAACTACTCTGTGATTTGTCACCTCTGTTGTAACTTCACTCCTTTCTTCCTTGCCTCACTTCCTCTCTTTACCTTTTTTTCTCCCCTCTCTTTTATTTCTCTCTCTCTCTCTCTTTCCCTCTCTCTGTATCTCTCTCCCCTCTCTATAATATACTTAAACTAACACATTTCCTTTCACGTCACAATTGTCAGTCGTTCCCCATAAATCGCTGCTTGTCGTTTGCCTAAACAATAAAAGAGGTTGCAATGTAATGATCATGGCTGGGCTGCAGCTGATAAGAGGGACAGGGCCTTTAAGTGAGGCTCCTTATTGAATATATACAGCTAATAGAATTCTAACGACCATGTTAGGATGCAGCCCAAGATTAATGGGCTAGTCCTCAAGCAGACAGAGAAAAGTGTGTGTGTGTGTGCATGGGGGGGAGGGGTTTGTGTGTCTTCGTGTGTGTGTGTGTGGGGGGGGGGGGGGGGGATTATAGAGAACGGAGGAAGAGGAATACCTAGCCGATGGATATAGGCTAGAGAGCAACCTACAAATGCTGAACCCCAATCCCCAAAATCGAAAGTCCAAACCCTTATATCTCAGAGCCCTGGACCCTAAAATTCAAACCTCAAAAACCAGGAAAATAAACAATCTGCAATCTCTAAACATTAGGGAAACATCAGAGATGATGTATCTACCTCTGTCATCAATGCCAAGCAATTAAAAAGGCAATTCATTTAGTTCAACTGATGTTATTGTTATGTAGTGGGGCGGCAGGTAGCTTAGTGGGTAAGAGCGTTGTGCCAGTAACCGAAAGGTTGCTGGTTCTAATCCCCGAGCCGACTAGGTGAAAAATCTGTCGATGTGCCCTTGAGCAAGGCACTTAACCCTAATTGCTCATGTAAGTCGCTCTGGATAAGAGCGTCTGCTAAATGACTAAAATGTAGTGGAGAGGTCTGCGTTTGGGGTTTGCCCCTTTGTTTCTTTGGGTAAAGTGCCTACCAATCTGTATGGTCTGGTCTAGCAGAAGCTGTTGTCACTCATTAGCAGGGTTAGTTAGGGGTTAATGAATGTCTTACTTAACATTCAACATCAGCTGGTGCTTTGTATCTATTCATGAGGAAGGGCTCATCGCTGTAAGAAGGAGAGCAGGGGGTGCGAGAAAGGAAGAGAGAGAGAGAAAGAGAGAGAGAGAGAGCGCACCTACCGCCTGTCTATTTTCATACTTTTTTCATCCAGTCCAAATCTGCCAATCAAACAGCCTTTCTGCAGGTTTCAGAAAACCAGAGAGTGTGCGAGGGACAGTTATCGACTTATCCACAGAATGTCACACACACACTCGGGACAATGAGTGTGTGCATATGTGTGTGCGTGTGTGTAGAGTAGAGTAGATAGGGGAGCAGTGGTGTCCCTGACCTGTCATTCTGAGCTCCCAGGTCAATAGGGGACTGTCCTAATGAAGACATCAGCTGACACAGCCTGGTCTGACTCTACAGTCAGACTACAGTAGGCTACACATTACTCTACCTACTGGACTGGTTCTCCTGAGGAAAACAACTGGGACCTCTGGAGTATGGCTGCTGATGTATGCATTGTGTTATTTATTTATTGTAGTTTATACCTAGCTGACATCTACCATTATGTCAAACTTTACAGTCAATCACGCAGTGAGAGAGACCTTCACATCTACAGATGTGAATACAAAGCGGCAGACAAATGTAATGGTATAAAATAATACAAGGAGCAGTATGAGTTTGACCACCTCTTTAATCCTAATGTAATCCTTGATCATAATAGTAACAATGTTAGATACAATATACGAAAGTATACGATTTGATTTGATTTGATATGACTACTATATCCCGGGGCAGGGAGCCTTTGGTGTCTGCCATCCCATCGATCGAGAGAGAGCATCATCTGTCTGATTACAGATAATAACCGCTGACACGTAGAAACGAGTGGCGTCCAGTTGTCTCCAGGGTGCCACACGTGCAGCGGGGGTTAACAAGCTGAACTCGACACCCTCAGCTCTCACCGCCACATTATGATGGATCAGTGTTCATTGCCCTGACGACAGGATGCGCAACGTGCCCGCAGTGGGATCAATACCAACAACAACTAAGATGTAGGACTGTCCCCTGGGATGGCTGTAGGGACAGTAGCCCACTGGAGAGGAGCTAAACACATTATACATGTCCCTAAAGTTAGGTGAATGAGCTTAGAATTGACTAGCTATACACTCAAGGAGTGATCCACTATCACCCATGTGAACTAGTCCCCTACGCTAAAACAACTTACATCACAGTTTTCAGATTTATGGAAGGAGTCAGGATCAGGACAGAAGAGAATACTAGGTTCCACTATTTTACAAGAGTTCAGACATGGCCATGTTGTTAGGTATTAAAAGACCAAAGGAGCTGATCATTTTCAAATGTCAAAAGTGGGTCAGTCTTCTACTGTAGTTTCAGAGGGACTTATACGACTCAGGCTAAACCAATCTAAAAGGAAGTTTCATAACAACAGAAGATCTCAGGAGAACCATTTAATCACAATCTCCCATTTTAAGCCATGAGGAGTTTAATGAAGCCAGGAATATTAAGATGATTGCTGTAAGCCGTACCATCAACACCCAGCAACAGACAGTCAGGAGTTACACCATAGTAAGCACAAACTTCAGCGTTCACGCATAACTTTCAGACGTGTTCAGACTAAGTGTGTTTGAGAGGTCGGTGAAAGACTCAAAGTGACACATCAGAGGAGCACTCCAGACAGACCAGGCAGAGAAACCTCCAACGATCCACTGATATAACAGCATTACAGTGACATGAGAGAACTGATATCATGGTAGTATTCACAGTGATGGGGAGTAGTGAACTTCATGTAGTTCAACTAGTAATATAATACTGTACCTAGTTAGCTAGCTGAATAAACTAAGTTAGTATATTCCTAGAAAACATTGAACCGCTGTAGTTTACAACAATTATAGTTTCTGAGGTGGAAGTTGGGAGAGTTATATTTGGGAGTTGTGGTGAGGGAGGCCCCGCTCTCTCCTTTCCCAGATGTTTAGTTCATTTCATTCCGATCTCCTCTGCATTATTGTAGCCATTTGCTGCAGCCTGTCAACTATGCCTCTGCCTATCCCTGTTCTCTCCTCTCCGCACAGGCTATACAAACGCCTCACACCGCGTGGCTGCTGCCTCTCTAACCTGGTGGTCCCTAAACGCACCACCCACGTGGAGTTCCAGGTCTCAGGCAGCCTCTGGAACTGCCGTTCTGCTGCCAACAAGGCAGAGTTCATCTCAGCCTAAGCTACCCTCCAGTCCCTCGACTTCTTGGCGCTGACGGAAACATGGATTACCACTGAAAACACTGCTACTCCTACTGCTCTCTCCTCGTCTGACCATGTGTTCTCGCATACCCCGAGAGCATCTGGTCAGCGGGGTGGTGGCACAGGAATCCTCATCTCTCCCAAGTGGACATTCTCAATTTTTCCCCTGACCCATCTGTCTATCTCCTCATTTGAATTCCATGCTGTCACAGTCACTAGCCCATTTAAGCTTAATATCCTTGTCATCTATCGCCCTCCAGGTTTCCTTGGAGAGTTCATCAATGAGCTTGACGCCTTGATAAGTTCCTTTCCTGAGGATGGCTCAACCCTCACAGTTCTGGGAGATTTCAACCTCCCTACGTCTACATTTGACTCATTTCTCTCTGCCTCCTTCTTTCCACTCCTCTCCTCTTTTGACCTCACCCTCTCACCGTCCCCCCCTACTCACAAGGCAGGCAATACGCTTGACCTCATGCTAGATGCTGTTGTTCTACTAATCTCACTGCAACTCCCCTCCATGTCTCCGACCACTACTTTGTATCCTTTTCTCTCTCGCTCTCCTCCAACACTACTCACTCTGCCCCTACACAGATGGTAATGCGCCGTCGCAACCTTCGCTCTCTCTCTCCCGCTACTCTCTCCTCTTCCATCCTATCATCTCTTCCCGCTGCTCAATCCTTCTCCCTCCAATCTCCTGATTCTGCCTCCTCAACCCTCCTCTCCTCCCTTTCTGCATCCTTTGACTCTCTATGTCCCCTATCCTCCCGGCCAGCTCGGTCCTCCCCTCCAGCTCCGTGGCTTGATGACTCATTGCGAGCTCACAGAACAGAGCTCCGGGCAGCTGAGCGGAAATGGAAGAAAACTAGACTCCCTGTGGACCTGGCATCTTTTCACTCCCTCCTCTCTACATTTTCTTCATCTGTTTCTGCTGCTAAGGCCACTTTCTACCACTCTAAATTCCAAGCATCTGCCTCTAACCCTAGGAAGCTCTTTGCCACATTCTCCTCCCTGCTGAATCCTCCTCCCTCCCCTCCTCCCTCTCTGTGGATGACTTCGTCAACCATTTTGAAAAGAAGGTTGACGACATCCGATCCTCGTTTGTTAAGTCAAATGACACTGCTGGTCCTGCTCACACTGCCCTACCCTATGCTTTGACTTCTTTCTCCCCTCTCTCTCCAGATAAAATCTTGCGACTTGTGACGGCAGGCCGCCCAACAACCTGCCCGCTTGACCCTATCCCCTCCTCTCTTCTCCAGACCATCTCCGGTGACCTTCTCCCTTACCTCACCTCGCTGATCAACTCATCCTTGACCGCTGGCTATGTCCCTTCTGTCTTCAAGAGAGCGAGAGTTGCACCCCTTCTCAAAAAACCATCACTCAATCCCTCTGATGTCAACAACTACAGACCAGTATCCCTTCTTTCTTTTCTCTCCAAAACTATTGAGCGTGCCGTCTTTAGCCAACTCTCTTGCTATCTCTCTCAGAATGACCTTCTTGATCCAAACCAGTCAGGTTTCAAGACTGGTCATTCAACTGAGACTGCTCTTCTCTGTGTCACGGAGGCTCTCCGCACTGCTAAAGCTAACTCTCTCTCCTCTGCTCTTGTCCTTCTAGACCTGTCTGCTGCCTTTGATACTGTGAACCATCAGATCCTCCTCTCCACCCTCTCCGAGCTGGGCATCTCCGGCGCGGCTCACTCTTGGATTGCGTCCTACCTGACCGGTCGCTCCTACCAAGTGCCGTGGCTAGAAGCTGTCTCCGCACCACGTGCTCTCACCACTGGTGTCCCCCAGGGCTCAGTTCTAGGCCCTCTCCTATTCTCGCTATACACCAAGTCACTTGGCTCTGTCATATCCTCAAATGGCCTCTCCTATCATTGCTACGCAGACGACACACAACTAATCTTCTCCTTTCCCCCTTCTGATAACCAGGTGGCGAATCGCATCTCTGCATGTCTGGCAGACATATCAGTATGGATGACGGATCACCACCTCAAGCTGAACCTTGGCAAGACGGAGCTGCTCTTCCTCCCGGGGAAGGACTGCCTGTTCCATGATCTTGCCATCACGGTTGACAACTCCGTTGTGTCCTCCTCCCAGAATGCGAAGAGCCTTGGCGTGACCCTGGACAACACCCTGTCGTTCTCCGCTAACATCAAGGCGGTGACCCGATCCTGTAGGTTCATGCTCTACAACATTCGGAGAGTACGACCCTGCCTTACACAGGAAGCGGCACAGGTCCTAATCCAGGCACTTGTCATCTCCCGTCTGGATTACTGCAACTCGCTGTTAGCTGGGCTCCCTGCCTGTGCCATTAAACCCCTACAACTCATCCAGAATGCCGCAGCCCGTCTGGTGTTCAACCTTCCCAAGTTCTCTCACGTCACCCCGCTCCTCCGCACACTCCACTGGCTTCCAGTTGAAGCTCGCATCTGCTACAAGACCATGGTGCTTGCCTACGGAGCTGTGAGGGGAACGGCACCTCCGTACCTTCAGGCTCTGATCAGTCCCTACACCCAAACGAGGGCATTGCGTTCATCCACCTCTGGCCTGCTGGCTCCCCTACCTCTGCGGAAGCATAGTTCCCGCTCAGCCCAGTCAAAACTGTTCGCTGCTCTGGCACCCCAATGGTGGAACAAGCTCCCTCACGACGCCAGGACAGCGGAGTCACTCACCACCTTCCGGAGACATTTGAAACCCCACCTCTTTAAGGAATACCTGGGATAGGATAAAGTAATCCTTCTACCCCCCCCCCCCAAAAAAAAAAAAAAAAAAACATTGTAAAGTGGTTGTCCCACTGGCTATAAGGTGAATGCACCAATTTGTAAGTCTGGATAAGAGCGTCTGCTAAATGACGTAAATGTAAATGTAAATGTAATTTAATTACATTTTGCTGTAGCTTGGTGGTAGTTGACAAAGCCCAAGAGACTTGCAGCTGTAATTGCTGCAAAAGGTGTCTCTACAAAGTATTGACTTTGGGGGGGTGAATAGTTATGCATGCTCAAGTTTTCTGTTTTTTTTGTCTTATTTCTTGTTTTTTTCACACAAAAAAATATTTTGCATCTTCAAAGTGATAGGCATGTTGTGTAAATCAAAAGATACAAACCCCCAAAAAATCAATTTTAATTCCAGGTTGTAAGGCAACAAAATAGGAAAAATGCCAAGGGGGAGGTAGCTCAGTTGGTAGAGCATGGCGTTTGCAACACCAGGGTTGTGGGTTCGATTCCCACGGGGGGCCAGTATGAAACAAATAAAATAAATAATTAAAATAAACAAACAAAAAATTACAATAAAATAAATAAATAAATGTAGCCCTAGAATCATGCCTCAGGATTACCTGGCCTGATGACTCCTGGCTGTCCCCAGTCCACCTGGTCATGCTGCTGCTCCAGTTTCAACTGTTCTGCCTGTGGCTAGGGAACCCTGACCTGTTCATCGGACGTGCTACCTTATCACGGACCTGCTGTTTTCGACTCTATCTCTCTCTCTCTACCGAACCTGCTGTCTCGACCTTTGAATGCTCAGCTATGAAAAGCTAACTGACATTTACTCCTGAGGTACTGACCTGTTGCACCCTCTACAACCACATATTATTATTTGACCCTGCTGGTGATCTATGAACGTTTAAACATCTTGAAGAACAATCTGACCTTAAATGGCCATGTACTCTGAAAATCTCCACCTGGCACAGCCAGAAGAGGACTGGCCACCCCTCAGAGCCTGGTTCCTCTCTAGGTTTCTTCCTAGGTTCCTGCCTTTCAAGGGAGTTTTTCCTAGCGACCGTGCTTCTACATCTGCATTGCTTGCTGTTTGGGGTTTTAGGCTGGGTTTCTGTATAGCACTTTGTGACATCTGCTGATGTAAAAAGGGCTTTATAAATAAATGTGATTGATTGATTGATAGTTAACTACTTTTTTGCTATGTAGCGGTGTAGCTAACTACTGGAACTACACACCACACTGGGTAGAGTAGGCAATAATGTCCTTTCTGTTTGACCATATGTTTATTAAGGGTAGCTTTAGTGTAGCTTAACTTCTTCCAGTGTGAAGTAATTGGTAGCTTGGTAAACAATATTTTCAGAGTAGCTTCCCTAGCACTGAGTATTCATTAGGGCATGCAACGGTAAACCTAAAACAAGCGTTTCTTATTGGACGAGTTAAATTAATACCTCCTTGTTTCGTCAAGTTTTTTCCCATTTGGACCAATCACTTCCTCTGGGTGATGTTAGAACAGAATTAAGGACAACTTGCCAATTAGCCGCTAATCGCGAATCACTTATCTAATCGCTGCCTGCATGGCCCTCGTTAGCCATGCAAATCAGGGGAACCTAATTGGTACTGTCAAATTAAATCAAATATGATAACGGACCGATGCCACGATGGGTTCTAGGCTTTGATTAGGGAGCTATGGTGATGCTATGGTAAACAGAGATTGTTTCTATTGTCTAGTCTAGTCGAGTAGCCATCTCTTCATAGTTGTTATTGTGTATGGGGGGTGTTTGATCGTACAGGATAAGTATCCTCAAATGGGGTACCAACATGGAGGAGTTGTAAATTAATGATGAATACCTTGAAGGAAATAACTCACTATGGCTGCATTTAGACAGGCAGCACAATTCTGATTTTTTTTCCACTAATTTGACTTTTGACCAATCAGATCAGCTCTGAAGAACATCTGACGTAAAAAGATCTTGATGAGTTTGGCAAAAGACCAACTGGTGGAAAAAATATACGAATTGGCCGGACTGTCGAAACGCAGTCGAAACGCAGCCTTTAAACCGACTCACATTTAAGGCCAGGCTAGGTTTAGCATGGAGAAACACTACTCTGTTGTTGCCTATTGGCTCCTATCATAGTTTTATAACTAAACTGAACATTTCCATGACTAAAATCCCCTCCTCTCCTCTGGCAGAGGCTTTACCAGTCACACAGAGAGGCTACATCCTGCCAGAAAGATGTTGGGAGATGGAGCAGTACCCGGAGCTGGGAATGGGGGTTGGAATGGGGTTAGGAACAGGGTTGGGAATGTGATGGAGGGTATTGTGAGTGCATGGAAAATTGGGAAGCTCCCTCCCACGCCAGCTGTTTGCAACGTGGAGATAAGATAATTAGCATTAGCGCTAGCAAACATAGAGAGGGGGAGAGACAATAATGTTACCCCCTCCTCCCCAATCAGCAAACCCCCTCCATCCCAGTGGATACAGCCACTGTGTCATCTCCGTCAGCACAAACACTGTCCTCTATTTAGGATGAAAGAATGGAAACCCAAGGACAGAGATGGAGAGGAGGAGGAGGAGGAGGAGGAGGAGGAGGAGGAGGAGGAGGAGGAGGAGGAGAGGAAAGGAATGACACAATGGATAACTGCATGAATGAGCTGGACATTATTGTTTGCATATCTTCACATGTCAATCAAAGGTAAGCATGTTATCATTCTGTTATGGTGTATCACTCTGAAAATACTACATTTCTCCACTTTAGACCCAGCACATTGTTTGGGAAATTCCATGAAATACTTCCTTGTATGAGTACTGTATATGTACAGTGCATTCTGAAAATATTCAGACCCCTTCACTTTCTCCACATTTTATTAAGTTACAGCCTTATTCTAAAATTGATTAAACCGTTTTTTCCCCTCATCAATCTACACACAATACCCCATAATGACAAAGCAAAAACAGGTTTTTAGAAATTTTAGCAAATGTACGTATAAAAAAACGGAAATATCACATTTACGTAAGTATTCAGACCCTTTACTCAGTACTTTGTTGAAGCACCATTGGCAGCAATTACAGTCTTGAGTCTTCTTGGGTAAGACGCTACAAGCTTGGCACACCTGTATTTGGGGAGTTTCTCCAATTCTTCTCTGCATATCCTCTCAAACTCTGTCAGGTTGGAGGGGGAGCGTCGCTGCACAGCTATTTTCAGGTCTCTCCAGAGATGTTAGATCGGGTTCAAGTCCGGGCTCTGGCAGGCCACTCAAGGACTGTTCGCTGCTCTGGCACCCCAATGGTGGAACAAGCTATTTTTACTAAGCCACTGCCTAAGCTCTCGTTTCAGCCATCCTCCTCTACCCTTCTGATAATTCTGCCTATATGTTATCTTACTCTGAGGAACACACACACATTTACTTACAGTACACATGCACGCACACAAATAGACACACACACACACTGTGAGACACACACAAACACACACACACACACACACAGAGACATACACACAGAGAAAGATACACACACAGCCATTATTTTTTTTTTTTTGAATCTCATTCATTCTTTCATTGAGCTTGCTGGAATGGTCTGCTCACATAAACACACATATTTACACACTCACGGTCGCACAGACACTTACACACACGAGTAGAAACACACATAATTTTAACTTGAGTAGAACGAGTCTTCCCTCATAATTTACGAGAGGGAAGCTGAAGAGGCATGTAATCATTTTGTTTACAGCAGCTTGAAAATCTCTCTCCTTACCCCTCTCTCACCCTAACTTTCCATACCTCTCTATGAATCATGTGTGAGTAATGTAGATGTGACCTCATTAGCTAGAAAGTGATCTCAGTTGAAAGTGAACGGAAGACATTTTGTCACTGCCTCACAAAGTACAAAAAGTCTCTCTCTCTCTCTCTCTCTCTCTCTCTCTCTCTCTCTCTCTCTCTCTCTCTCTCTCTCTCTCTATCTCTCTCTCTCTATCTCTCTCTCTCTCTCTCTCTCTCTCTCTCTCTCTCTCTCTCTCTCTCTCTCTCTCTCTCTCTCTCTCTCTCTCTCTCTCTCTCTCTCTCATGTAAGTGGTCCCCTTGGCAGGAGTATTGTTTGGCATATTTATATCACACACAGACCCACTGATGCAGCTCTCCTCTTGCAGCTCTGCTTTAGGGAAATCAAACACTGCTCTGATAGAAAGAGGAGGAGGGGGGAATACACAGACACGCATAGTCTCTCTCTCGCTCTTTCTGGCAGCTCTTCAAACACAGCCACATCTCCACTGAGTGTATCTCAAGCCCACCCCACCATACAGGGTCTGCTGCCACACTACCACACCAGACCCAATCAACAGAACCGGAATAGGACCTAACACCAACCCAAACACAGCCCAACCTCCATCCCTCCACCTCTGCCTGCTCCTGTCCCCTCCTTTAAGGCTGTTCCTCTTTCACTCTGGAACTAATCAGCAGAACACCAGACCTGACCCAAACCCCTCTGATAGTCTAATACTGCAGACACCAGACCTGACCCAAACCCCTCTGATAGTCTAATACTGCAGACACCAGACCTGACCCAAACCCCTCTGATAGTCTAATACTGCAGACACCAGACCTGACCCAAACCCCTCTTATAGTCTAATACTGCAGACACCAGACCTGACCCAAACCCCTCTGATAGTCTAATACTGCAGACACCACACCAGACCTGACCCAAACCCCTCTGATAGTCTAATACTGCAGACACCAGACCTGACCCAAACCCCTCTGATAGTCTAATACTGCAGACACCAGACCTGACCCAAACCCCTCTGATAGTCTAATACTGCAGACACCAGACCTGACCCAAACCCCTCTGATACTGCAAGGACTGACTCTCCATAGGACCATCTCTTTTTTATCCATACGTACTACGTGTGTGTATACGTGTATATGTGTGTGTGTGTGTGTGTGTGTATTTCTCACCAGCAATAGCAGCAGCACCATGTCGGCGTGGTCACACACACACGCTGTGTGCAGGGCTGTCCAGAGGTCCTCATCCTGCAGGTTGACGTTTAACCCTTGCTCAATCAGAACCTCCGCCGCAAACACGTTGTCATGACGAGCACACTATGGGATAAAGAGAGAGAGAGCGAAAGAGAGAGCGAAAGAGAGAGAGAGGAAGAGAGAGGTGTGGTTGGATAATGGTGAGCCAATTGAAAATGTTGATTGTTTTTCAATTACAGTACCATTTCTGCTGTGGCATGGTTAGTTATACGGTCACATGTTCTACGGTCCAGTGAACACTGAATATTTTTTTGCATGCATGGATGAAATGTGTAATACATGTAATTCAAATCTCATGTTGCTATGGTGGCCATCACATTTTATTATGATAATGTGTACAGAATAGGAACAATCTATGTGCTGAAAAACAGCAGGTGGATGTGGTTGTGTGTGTGTTTGTGCGTGTGTGTGTGCGTGTATTCTTACCAGATGTAGAAGAGATCCTCCAGAGGAAATAGGAGTGTTGGGGTCAGCTCTCTCCTTCAGTACACGCAGCACTGCAACATAGAACAGAGAGAGAGAGAAATATTAGTCCCATTGATACAATGCTCACTCAAAAACCACACAAAGGCCTAGCCTAGCGTGTGAACACGTGTGGATGTAGAAACAACAGATATAGGCAGGACATCAGGAGAAAATAACCCAGATAAACAACGTTGGTAAAGAACGCTTCATTACAAAAACCCACAGTGTATTTTTCCAATATAAGTGCAAGCGCAAATGCACACACGCACACAGCACACACACACACTACAGCTTCCTACTCTCCAGTAAAATCCCCCTGTGTGTGGCTTGTTCTCTGTGTGCCCTTGAGGAGTCAGTCAGTCATTCAGTCTGTCAGTGTGTATTATAGCAGTGTTTTCCAATTCCAGTCCTCCAATACCCCCAATGGCACCCATTTTTGTTGTAGCCCCAGACAAACTCACTTGATTCAACTCATTGAGGGCTTGATGATTAGTTGATAAGTTGAATGAGGCATGCTTGTCTGGGACTACAACAAAAATGTGTGCTGTTGGGGGTACTGGAGGATTAGAGTTGGGAAACACTGTATTAGGCTATAAGGTGAATGCACCAATTTGTAAGTCGCTCTGGATAAGAGCGTCTGCTAAATGACGTAAATGTAAATGTAATTAGCGTGTAGGACCTCACTACTACTGCCACAGCAGCAGGTCTGAAAGGTGGAGCGCCTGCCTGGAAACACACAGCTCACTTACTCACTCACATCACATCAGCTCTACTGAGCCACAGTGCACTGCACTTACACACTGCCACAGATCTGCACTACAAATATAGTATCCACAGCACTGACATACTGACACAGATTACCTGGTAATTCTCTACAAACCATTCTACTGTACTCACACATAGACATACAGTGGGGAGAACAAGTTTTTGATACACTGCCGATTTTGCAGGTTTTCCTACTTACAAAGCATGTAAAGGTCTGTAAAGCATGTAGAGGTCAAAAATCCAGAAAATCACATTGTATGATTTTTAAGTAATTAATTTGCATTTTATTGCATGACATAAGTATTTGATACATCAGAAAAGCAGAACTTAAAATTTGGTACAGAAACCTTTGTTTGCAATTACAGAGATCATACGTTTCCTGCAGGTCTTGACCAGGTTTGCACACACTGCAGCAGGGATTTTGGCCCACTCCTCCATACAGACCTTCTCCAGATCCTTCAGGTTTCAAGGCTGTCGCTGGGCAATACGGACTTTCAGCTCCCTCCAAAGATGTTCTATTGGGTTCAGGCCTGGAGACTGGCTAGGCCACTCCAGGACCTTGAGATGCTTCTTACGGAGCCACTCCTTAGTTGCCCTGGCTGTGTGTTTCGGGTCGTTGTCATGCTGGAAGACCCAGCCACGACCCATCTTCAATGCTCTTACTGAGGGAAGGAGGTTGTTGGCCAAGATCTCGCGATACATGGCCCCATCCATCCTCCACTCAATACGGTGCAGTCGTCCTGTCCCCTTTGCAGAAAAGCATCCCCAAAGAATGATGTTTCCACCTCCATGCTTCACGGTTGGAATGGTGTTCTTGGGGTTGTACTCATCCTTCTTCTTCCTCTAAACACGGCGAGTGGAGTTTAGACCAAAAAGCTATACAAAGATCAGTACTCATGCACCAATATCTATTATTCACAAAGCAACACTGAACGGCTGACCCTTTACTCACAGGCTCACTCAGATCTGCCCTAACCACTATGCTCAAACTAAATCATTAATGCTTCTACATGAAAGAGATAAACGCAGAAGGAAATTATCGAGGGAGAGTATTAGACACAGAGAGCATGAGGGCAGAGTGACTCAACACAATCAACGGTGGCCCACTGGGGGTTGAGGCTCCTGGTCACATAATCTGGCCTTGATAACTACAAGATTTAGATAGCTGGTTTGCCTAATTTAGGCCTAGCTACCATGGGCTAGTTGATCAACTGGAAATGTACAGGTTATAAATAGCTTTCTAAGGTCAGTCAGTGAATGTGATAACAACCTGCCCAATGTCCAAATTGAACACAAAAGAAAATATATACAGTACCAGTCAAAGGTTTGGACATACCTACTCATTCTACATTGTAGAATAATAGTGAAGACATCAAAACTATGAAATAACACATATGGAATCATGTAGTAACCAAAAAAGTGTTAAATAAATCAACATATATTTTATATTTGAGATTCTTCAAATAGCCACCCTTTGCCTTGATGACAGCTTTGCACACTCTTAGCATTCTCTCAACCTGCTTCACCTGGAATGCTTTTCCAACAGTCTTGAAGGAGTTCCCACATATGCTGAGCACTTGTTGGATTCATTTCTTTCACTCTGCCGTCCGACTCATCCCAAACCATGTTATTTGGGTTGAGGTCGGGGGATTGTGGAGGCCAGGTCATCTGATGCAGCACTCCATCAGTCCCCTTCTTACACCGCCTGGAAGTGTTAGGTCATTGTCCTGTTGAAAAACAAATGATAGTCCCACTAAGCCCAAACAAGATGGGATGGCGTACCGCTGCAGAATGCTGTGGTAGCCATGCTGGTTAAGTGTGCCTTGAATTCTAAATAAATCACAGACAGTGTCACCAGCAAAGCACCCCCACACCATAACAACTCCTCCTCCATGCTTCAAGGTGGGAATTACACATTCGGAGATCATCCGTTCACTCAAACTGCGTCTCACAAAGACACGGCGGTTGGAACCAAAAATCTCAAATTTGGACTCCAGACGAAAGGACACATTTCCATCGGTCTAATGTCCATTGCTCGTGTTTCTTGGACCAAGCAGGTCTCTTCTTCTTATTGGTGTCCTTTAGTTGTGGTTTCTTTGCAGAAATTCGACCATGAAGGCCTGATTCACACAGTCCCCTCTGAACAGTTGATGTTGAGATGTTTCTGTGACTTGAACTCTGTGAAGCATTTATTTTTGCTGCAGTTTCTGAGGCTGGTAACTCTAATGAACTTATCCTCTGCAGCAGAGGTAACTCTGGGTCTTCCATTTCTGTGGCGGTCCTCATGAGAGCCAGTTTCATCATAGCGCTTGATGGTTTTTGCGACTGCACTTGAAGAAACTTTCAAAGTTCTTGAAATGTTCCGTATTGACTGACCTTCATGTCTTAAAGCTTATTTGAGCTGTTCTTGCCATAATATGGACTTGGACTTTTACCAAATAGGGCTATCTTCTGTATACCCCCCCCCCCCCCACACACACACACACACACCTTGTCACAACACAACTGATTGGCTCAAACGCATTAAGAAGGAAAGAAATTCCCCAAATTAACTTTTAAGAAGGCACACCTGTTAATTGAAATGCATTCCAGGTGACTACCTCATGAAGCTGGTTGAGAGAATGCCAAGAGTGTGCAAAGCTGTCATCAAGGCAAAGGGTGGCTATTTGAAGAATCTCAAATATAAAATATATATTTTGATTTGTTTAACACCTTTTTAATACTACATGTACTACATTATTACTACATATTACTATATGTGTTATTTCATAGTTTTGACGTCTTAACTATTACTCTTCAATGTAAAAAAAATGTTTAAACACTTGAATGAGTAGATGTGTCCAAACTTTTCACTGGTACTGTTTATGTTTTATTGTCACATACACCAGATTGATGCAGTGAGATATGTTGTTTTACAGGCTAGTACGGCGCCCCTGGAGTAAATTAGGGTTAAGTGCCTTGCTCAAATAACAGCAAAAAGTTTAAAGCCCAACTTGATTTCATAAAATTAAATGTTTTACTCTAATTCTGGGTCCGTATCCGGACCGTTGTCTGCCTATTGAGGATGGCTGACCTCAGTGGTCATTATCTAAATAGATGTGTGTGTAATGACAACACACACACACAGCTGGTTAGGGCGTATACATGTCAGGCTGAGCTAGGACATGGCACCACTGTAACAATGATGTATCAGTTTTACTGCAGTAGAGTTTGACCATGCAGTGTGTGTTTCAGTAGAGCCAGTGGCATCACTTGTTAGTGATTGTTAATCAGTCAGATTCTCAGGTATTACAGGCCGCTCCATTCATTTCCCTATAGGTCATACAGTGAGGGAAAAAAGTATTTGATCCCCTGCTGATTTTGTACGTTTGCCCACTGACAAAGACATGATCAGTCTATAATTTTAATGGTAGGTTTATTTGAACAGTGAGAGACAGAATAACAACCAAAAAATCCAGAAAAACGCATGTCAAAAATTTAATAAATTTATTTGCATTTTAATGAGGGAAATAAGTATTTGACCCCTCTGCAAAACATGACTTAGTACTTGGTGGCAAAACCCTTGTTGGCAATCACAGAGGTCAGACGTTTCTTGTAGTTGGCCACCAGGTTTGCACACATCTCAGGAGGGATTTTGTCCCACTCCTCTTTGCAGATCTTCTCCAAGTCATTAAGGTTTCGAGGCTGACGTTTGGCAACTCGAACCTTCAGCTCCCTCCATAGATTTTCTATGGGATTAAGGTCTGGAGACTGGCAAGGCCACTTCTTCTTCTTGAGCCACTCCTTTGTTGCCTTGGCCGTGTGTTTTGGGTCATTGTCATGCTGGAATACCCACCCACGACCCATTTTCAATGCCTTGGCCTAGGGAAGGAGGTTCTCACCCAAGATTTGATGGTACATGGCCCCGTCCATCGTCCCTTTGATGCGGTAAAGTTGTCCTGTCCCCTTAGCAGAAAAACACCCCCAATGTTTCCACCTCCATGTTTGACGGTGGGGATGATGTTCTTGGGGTCATAGGCAGCATTCCTCCTCCTCCAAACACGGTGAGTTGAGTTGAAGCCAAAGAGCTCAATTTTGGTCTCATCTGACCACAACACTTTCACCCAGTTCTCCTCTGAATCATTCAGATGTTCATTAGCAAACTTCAGACGGGCCTGTATATGTGCTTTATTGAGCAGGGGGACCTTGCGGGTGCTGCAGGATTTCAGTCCTTCATGGCGTAGTGTGTTACCAATTGTTTTCTTGGTGACTATGGTCCCAGCTGCCTTGAGATCATTGACAAGATCCTCCCGTGTAGTTCTGGGCTGATTCCTCACCGTTCTCATGATCATTTCAACTCCACGAGGTGAGATCTTGCATGGAGCCCCAGGCCGAGGGAGATTGACAGTTATTTTGTGTTTCTTCCATTTGAGAATAATCGCACCAGTTGCTTGGCGATGGTCTTGTAGCCCATTCCAGCCTTGTGTAGGTCTACAATCTTGTCCCTGACATCCTTGGAGAGCTCTTTGGTCTTGGCCACGGTGGAGAGTTTGGAATCTGATTGATTGATTGCTTCTGTGGACAGGTGTCTTTTATACAGGTAACAAACTGAGATTACGAGCACTCCCTTTAAGAGTGTGCTCCTAATCTCAGCTCGTTACCTGTATAAAAGACACCTGGGAGCCAGAAATCTTTCTGATTGAGAGGGGGTCAAATACATATTTCCCTCATTAAAATGCAAATCAATTTTTAACATTTGTTTTTCTGGATTTTTTTGTTGTTATTCTGTCTCTCACTGTTCAAATAAACCTACTATTAAAATTATAGACTGATAATTTCTTTGTCAGTGGGCAAACATACAAAATCAGCAGGGGATCAAATACTTTTTTCCCTCACTGTATACCGTAAGGACCCCATTTATCAACCAACCAATCTTTGCTTTGTCCTGATAATGGAAGATCCTCATTGTTTATGGATGGATGTATTATAAACACACGAGTACACAGTCACTGAAACACACACACATTTACATATGCACGCACACAGTCTTCTAATGGTCCTCGGTGCTTAATGGAGCTTAAATGGTTGATGAGGACGAACATAGCCTTCCTAAAGTCAATCAACACAATTCCCTCTCTCTCTCTCTCACACACACACACACACACACACACCTTTCTCTCTCTCCCGCCTAAAATCTCAGGAATATAACCCCAACTAGGTTAGTAATTAAGGCTAATTTAACAACATTGGCTACAGTGCTTTAGTAGAATGGTGGATATCCCTGGATAGCATTGTCTGCTAAATGATTAAACTGTCAAATCGAAACACTATATTTTAAATTCATCAGTTATAATAGACTGATACAGACAGGCATCAGTCTGGAAAGCATCAGGTCTGTTTGACCTTCCATCTGTTAGCTCCAGTTAGCGTTAGCCATACACCAGAAGGACCCATCTATGTGTTTTATAGGGCATTGTTGAGCCTGACTGAACAGAGGTCAGAAGTCAAGAGCTATGTAATGACCCTAAGGCAATCAAACAGAAGTGCTGTATGCTGTACCATATGGCTGATGTTCCGTTTCTGTTCTATTGGATCATGACAACACTTTCCAGTGTTCTGGTTCTCTATTGGTCCATACGTTTACACTGCCCACTGTTCTGCTGTTCTATCTGCACACTGCATAGCAGATCGGAACTCATTATGTCTCATCTTTCCCTCAGTGCAACGTCACCCCAGTTAATGGTAAGAGATATTGGATAGATTTTTTTGTGATATATTCATTCACTAACATTGATTATTATGTTATTCAATTGATTTCATAGTGATCAATAGTGGTTACTTTTGTATTCGGCGGTGCCGGATGTAGCACGAAGCTAGCTAGCTAACTCACCTCCTGGATTAGCTGGCGAGTTGCTATTAGCAACGGTTGCAACTAAAAACAATATCCTTTTAAACAGCTACATTCGCTCGCAGCGACGCCGTTTTTCAAACAAAGTCAACACAGTAGCCATTGCTAGCCAGCCAACACTACCAGCTGGCTGTACTGTGGTAGCTAAATACAATATCTTTGTGCTAGCTACCCAACGTTTAATCATTGCTGCGTTATGAAAGGTAAGCTTGGCTTCTTATATGGTGTTGAGTTAAGCTTAAACCATGTATTTAGATTGTAGGTAGGTATTGTAGTTTGGTATTATAGGTAGCTTACTCAGGTAGTTATTGAAGGTTATTGTAGGTAATTATTGTAGGTAAGGACTGTATTCGGCGGACTCCGGCGAAGCACGAGGCTAGCCTACCCACTACTTGGACCAACAAAGCTAGCTAGCTAGAGGGTAGCTACTGGTAACTTTTTGCAACTGTGGTTAATTGTTTCCAATGTTATTTCATGCTTAAGAGTACCTGTGATTGAGCCAGCTAGCTGCTACCATTCAGCTGTTTTTCTAACCTCATCCGAGGCATTAACGTTAGGTGGTTGGTAGCTGCTGTACTTAATTACAGCTACTGATAACAGTCTGCTGTAGTTTACAACAATTCTAATTTCTAAAGTGGAAGTTGGGAGAGTTTTACTCGGGTGGTTCAGTGAAACAATTATAGTTTCTGAGGTGGAAGTTGGGAGAGTTATATATATATATATATATATATTTTTTTTCTTTTTTTTTTGGTGAGGGAGGCCTGCTCTCTCCTTTCCCTGATGTTCAGTTCATTTCATCCCGATCTCCTCTGCATTATTGTAGCCATCTGTTGCAGCCTGTCAACTATGCCTCTGCCTATCCCTGTTCTCTCCTCTCCGCACAGGCTGCACAAACGCCTCACACCGCGTGGCTGCTGCCTCTCTAACCTGGTGGTCCCTGCACGCACCACACACCTGGAGTTCCAGGTCTCAGGCAGCCTCTGGAACTGCCGTTCTGCCGCCAACAAGGCTGACTTCATCCCAGCCTATGCTACCCTCCAGTCCCTCGACTTCCTGGCACTGACGGAAACATGGATTACCACTGAAAACACTGCTACTCCTACTGCTCTCTCCTCGTCTGACCATGTGTTCTCGCATACCCCGAGAGCATCTGGTCAGAGGGGTGGTGGCACAGGAATCCTCATCTCTCCCAAGTGGTCATTCTCAATTTTTCCCCTAACCCATCTGTCTATCTCCTCATTTGAATTCCACGCTGTCACAGTCACTAGCCCATTTAAGCTTAATATCCTTGTCATCTATCGCCCTCCAGGTTCCCTTGGAGAGTTCATCAATGAGCTTGACGCCTTGATAAGTTCCTTTCCTGAGGATGGCTCACCCTTCACAGTTTTGGGGGATTTCAACCTCCCCACGTCTACATTTGACTCATTTCTCTCTGCCTCCTTCTTTCCACTCCTCTCCTCTTTTGACCTCACCCTCTCACCATCCCCCCCCACTCACAAGGCAGGCAATACGCTTGACTTCATCTTTACTAGATGTTGCTCTTCTACTAATCTCACTGCAACTCCCCTCCATGTCTCCGACCACTACTTTGTATCCTTTTCTCTCTCGCTCTCCTCCAACACTACTCACTCTGCCCCTACACAGATGGTAACGCGCCGCCGCAACCTTCGCTCTCTCTCTCCCACTACTCTCTCCTCTTCCATCCTATCATCTCTTCCCTCTGCTCAATCCTTCTCCCTCCAATCTCCTGATTCTGCCTCCTCAACCCTCCTCTCCTCCCTTTCTGCATCCTTTGACTCCCTGTGTCCCCTATCCTCCCGGCCGGCTCGGTCCTCCCCTCCAGCTCTGTGGCTTGATGACTCATTGCGAGCTCACAGAACAGAGCTCCGGGCAGCTGAGCCGAAATGGAAGAAAACTAAACTCCCTGCCGACCTGGCATCTTTTCACTCCCTCCTCTCTACATTTTCTTCATCTGTTTCTGCTGCTAAGGCCACTTTCTACCACTCTAAATTCCAAGCATCTGCCTCTAACCCTAGGAAGCTCTTTGCCACATTCTCCTCACTGCTGAATCCTCCCCCCCCCCCCCCCCCCCCCTCCTCCCTCTCTGTGGATGACTTTGTCAACCACTTTGAAAAGAAGGTTGACAACATCCGATCCTCGTTTGTTAAGTCTAATGACACTGCTGGTCCTGCTCACACTGCCCTACCCTATGCTTTGACTTCTTTCTCCCCTCTCTCTCCAGATAAAATCTTGCGACTAGTGACTGCAGGCCGCCCAACAACCTGCCCGCTTGACCCCATCCCCTCCTCTCTTCTCCAGACCATCTCCGGTGACCTTCTCCCCTACCTCACCTCGCTGATCAACTCATCCTTGACCGCTGGCCATGTCCCTTCCGTCTTCAAGAGAGCGAGAGTTGCACCCCTTCTCAAAAAACCAACACTCGATTCCACTGATGTCAACAACTACGGACCAGTATCCCTTCTTTCTTTTCTTTCCAAAACTATTGAGCGTGCCGTCTTTAGCCAACTCTCTTGCTATCTCTCTCAGAATGACCTTCTTGATCCAAACCAGTCAGGTTTCAGGACTGGTCATTCAACTGAGACTGCTCTTCTCTGTGTCACGGAGGCTCTCCGCACTGCTAAAGCTAACTCTCTCTCCTCTGCTCTTGTCCTTCTAGACCTGTATGCTGCCTTTGATACTGTGAACCATCAGATCCTCCTCTCCACCCTCTCCGAGCTGGGCATCTCCGGCGCGGCTCACTCCTGGATTGCGTCCTACCTGACCGGTCGCTCCTACCAAGTGGCGTGGCGAGAAGCTGTCTCCGCACCACGTGCTCTCACCACTGGTGTCCCCCAGGGCTCAGTTCTAGGCCCTCTCCTATTCTCGCTATACACCAAGTCACTTGGCTCTGTCATATCCTCACATGGCCTCTCCTATCATTGCTACGCTGACGATACACAACTAATCTTCTCCTTTCCCCCTTCTGATAACCAGGTGGCGAATCGCATCTCTGCATGTCTGGCCGACATATCAGTATGGATGACGGATCACCACCTCAAGCTGAACCCTGGCAAGACGGAGCTGCTCTTCCTCCCGGGGAAGGACTGCCCGTTCCATGATCTCGCCATCACGGTTGACAACTCCGTTGTGTCCTCCTCCCAGAGTGCGAAGAGCCTTGGCGTGACCCTGGACAACACCCTGTCGTTCTCCGCCAACATCAAGGCGGTGACCCGATCCTGCAGGTTCATGCTCTACAACATTCGGAGAGTACGATCCTGCCTTACACAGGAAGCGGCACAGGTCCTAATCCAGGCACTTGTCATCTCCCGTCTGGATTACTGCAACTCGCTGTTGGCTGGGCTCCCTGCCTGTGCCATTAAACCCCTACAACTCATCCAGAATGCCGCAGCCCGTCTGGTGTTCAACCTTCCCAAGTTCTCTCACGTCACCCCCCTCCTCCGCACACTCCACTGGCTTCCAGTTGAAGCTCGCATCCGTTACAAGACCATGGTGCTTGCCTATGGAGCAGTGAGGGGAACGGCACCTCCGTACCTTCAGGCTCTGATCAGTCCCTACACCCAGGCGAGGGCATTGCGTTCATCCACCTCTGGCCTGCTGGCTCCCCTTCCTCTGCGGAAGCATAGTTCCCGCTCAGCCCAGTCAAAGCTGTTCGCTGCTCTGGCACCCCAATGGTGGAACAAGCTCCCTCACGACGCCAGGACAGCGGAGTCACTCACCACCTTTCGGAGACATTTGAAACCCCACCTCTTTAAGGAACACCTGGGATAGGATAGAGTAATCCTTCTACCCCCGCCCCCCCCCCCAAAAAAGAAAAAAAAAAGAAAGTATAATTGTAAAGTTGTTATCCCACTGGCTATAGGGTGAATGCACCAATTTGTAGTCGCTCTGGATAAGAGCGTCTGCTAAATGAAGTAAATGTGCCCTTGAGCAAGGCACTTAACCCTAATTGCTCCTGTGAGTCGCTCTGGATAAGAGCGTCTGCTAAATGACTAAAATGTAATGTAAATGTATTGGTCCATAAGTCAACACTGTCCTCTGTCCTGCTCTACTATTGGTTCATATGCCAACGCTACCCACTGTCCTGTTCTATTGAATTGATTGACAGGTACTATCCAGTATTGCTGTGGACCATTACATCTCTACACACTATAAGATCATGTCTTTTCCATCTCCTATACACAGTACAACCACCCAGCTCATATTCTACTCATGGCAAACCAATGGATACCCTGTTTTCAGGATTAGTATTATTATTACTACTATGCATACTACCTTCTTATTTACTTTTTATTTGATTATGATTGATAATGATATTGTACTGTACTGTTGTTTGAGCTCGCAAGTATTTCACTGCACCTTTTATACCTAATGTAAACTGTGTACGCGTCGAATAAAACTTGATTTGATTTGATCAGTGCTAACTCAGTGAGTGTTTTGGCAGCAGTGTAAATGAATGCAAATGAGGTTGTTGCTCTTTTGTCCTGTGTTAGTGTGTTTATCTGTGTGCTCTTTTTCATCAGGCTGTTTGACCGTGAAGAGACAGAGGGATAGTGGGCGAGAAAGAGAGAGAAAACAACCAGCTGTCATTTTGGGGAAAACTGAAAAACAGCTGTGGGAGACATATGTGGAGTTTCCATGGCAACCAGATGGGAGCCGTTGTGGGGAGAGGGAAAGAGAGATGGAGGGAGAGAGTGAGAGCTGGAGAGAAGAGGCGGGAGGAATAATGACATAGAGGAAAGGAGAGCGAGAAAGAGAGGACTGATGTTCTCTGCTCGTCCCAGACCACCCCTACAGACTCAAGTCTTTCATCCACCCTTCTTTCCAAGAAAAGATTACGCTATCCTCCCCATCGGCATATTCCACTCTTCAGCCATCCAAAAGATGACCACATTCTGCTTCTCATACAGACCCTGTAGCCAAACTAACCAGATGCAACCAAAATGCAAACACTGAATGGAATGCACTATGAAGCCTATCAGTTATAGAAGTCAAATCAAATCAAATCACATTTTATTTGTCAAATGCGCCGAATACAACAGGTGTAGACCTTACAGTGAAATACTTACTTACAAGCCCTTAACCAACAATGCAATTTTAAGAAAGAATACCAAAAAAAACACAATTGGACCACACAGCCGTCATACCGCTCAGGAAGGAGATGCGTTCTGTCTCCTAGAGATGAACGTACTTTGGTGCGAAAAGTGCAAATCAATCCCAGAACAACAGCAAAGGACCTTGTGAAGATGCTGGAGGAAGCAGGTACAAAAGTATCTATATCCACAGTAAAACAAGTCCTATATCGACATAACCTGAAAGGCCGCTCAGCAAGGAAGAAGCCACTGCTCCAAAACCACCATAAAAAAGCCAGACTACAGTTTGCAACTGCACATGGGGACAAAGATCATACTTTCTGGAGAAATGTCCTCTGGTCTGATGAAACAAAAATAGAACTGTTTGGCGATAATGACCATCGTTATGTTTGGAGGAAAAAGGGGGTTGCTTGCAAGCCGAAGAACACCATCCCAACTGTGAAGCACGGGCGTGGCAGCATCATGCTGTGGGGATGCTTTGCTGCAGGAGGGACTGGTGCACTTCACAAAATAGATGGCATCATGAGGAAGGAAAATGATGTGGATATATTGAAGCAAAATCTCATGACATCAGTCAGGAAGTTAAAGCTTGGTCGCAAATGGTTCTTCCAAATGGACAATGACCCCAAGCATTCTTCCAAAGTTGTGGCAAATGGCTTAAGGACAACAAAGTCAAGGTATTGGAGTGGCCATCACAAAGCCCTGACCTCAATCCTATAGAAAATGTGTGGGCAGAACTGAAAAAGCGTGTGCGAGCAAGGAGGCCAACAAATCTGACTCAGTTACACCAGCTCTGTGAGGAGGAATGGGCCAAAATTCACCAGTCCCTCCTGCAGCAAAGCACCCCCACAGCATGACGCTGCCACCCCCGTGCTTCACGGTTGGGATGGTGTTCTTCGGCTTGCAAGCATTCCCCTTTTTCCTCCAAATATAACTATGGTCATTATGGCCAAACAGTTTTATTTTTGTTTCATCAGACCAGAGGACATTTCTCCAAAAAGTACGATCTTTGTCCCCATGTGCAGTTGCAAACCGTAGTCTGGCTTTTTTATGGCAGTTTTGGAGCAGTGGCTTCTTCCTTGCTGAGCGGCCTTTCAGGTTATGTCGATATACGACTCGTTTTACTGTGGATATAGATACTTTGTACCTGTTTCCTCCAGCATCTTGACAAGTTCCTTTGCTGTTGTTCTGGGATTGATTTGCACTTTACGCACCAAAGTACGTTAATATCTAGGTGACAGAACGCGTGTCCTTCCTGAGCGGTATGACGACTGCGTGGTTCCATGGTGTTTATACTTGCATACAATTGTTTGTACAGATGAACGTGGTACCTTCAGGCGTTTTGAAATTGCTCCCAAGGATGAACCAGACTTGTGGAGGTCTACAAATTTTTTTCTGAGGTCTTGTCTGATTTCTTTTGATTTTCCCATGAGGTCAAGCAAAGAGGCACTGAGTTTGAAGGTAGGCCTTGAAATACATCCACAGGTACACCTCCAATTGACTCAAATGATGTCAATTAGCCTATCAGAAGCTTCTAAAGCCATGACATCATTTTCTGGAATTTTCCAAGCTGTTTAAAGGCACAGTCAACTTAGAGTATGTAAACTTCTGACCCACTGGAATTGTGATACAGTGAATTATAAGTTAAATCATCTCTCTGTAAACAATAGTTTACTTGTGTCATGCACAAAGTAGATGTCGTAACCGACTTGCCAAAACTTTAGTTTGTTAACAAGAAATTAGTGGAGTGGTTGAAAAACGAGTTTTAATGACTCCAACCTAAGTGTATGTAAACTTCCGACTTCAACTGTAGGTAGAGTTATTAAAGTGACTATGCATAGACAATAAACAGAGAGTAGCAGCAGCGTAAAAGGGGGGGGGGGGGGGGGGGGGCAATGCAAATAGACTGGGTAGCCATTTGATTAGATGTTCAGGAGTCTTATGGTTTGGGGGTAGAAGCTGTTTAGAAGCCTCTTGGACCTAGACTTGTCACTCCGGTACTGCTTGCCGTGCGGTAGCAGAGAGAACAGTCTATGACTAGGGTGGCTGGAGTCTTTCACCATTTTTAGGGCCTTCCTCTGACACCACCTGGTATAGAGGTCCTGGATGGCAGGAAGCTTGGCCCCAGGGATGTACTGGGCCGTACGCACTACCCTCTGTAGTGCCTTGTGGTCGGAGGCCGAGCAGTTGCCATACCAGGCAGTGATGCATCCAGTCAGGATGCTCTCAATGGTGCAGCTCCACTCCTTCAAGTGGAGTCAGATCATACATATTTCTATGGATGTAGATGCAAAGGCAGACTCATTCCAGTTAGGGAAACGTGTTTCCATTCTGACCTTGTACTATTGTCAGACCTGGCAGAGGCACTCCAGTCTCTCTTGCATAACATATAAATTACATTATGTACGACGTCACTAACAGGTAGCCACTCCAAAACATTAGCGAGTCGCTGGTGTACAGTTGCAGTACGCTCCACTACAGCCCTGAGAGCTATGTCAGCTGAATTAATGATATACAATAGAAGCAAGTGATGCCAAAATGATATTATTGATAAGTGTCAATCTGGTATGATTCTGCAAAAATACAGACTACAAGGAACATGATGTGAATACATTGCACACACTATGGACGCCTAGAGATAGTAAATACATTGCATTCATGCAGGGAGACGTATGCAATGGATGCAACGGGAGAAAACAGAGAGAAGTATACAGTTATACTGTAGCTTTACCTCTAGGGAGAGAGGGAGAAGGGAAGAAGGACTATTAAATAGTGGGTGAGTGGAGCGTATACCTAGGCTACTCCATAAATGGATGGAATCCAAATGCACTTGTTCAATTCCCACTCGATCCATCTCTCTCTTTCTCTCAATTTTTCTCTCTGTTCTATTCATCCTAGAGCTCCATCCTTGTGAATGTATCTTCGATTGCATTTTCAATTACATGACATACATTACCTTTCACCTTTCTCCTATCACCTATTTTTTCACCTTCCTTATCTGTCCACCATCCATATTATTCCCTGTGTGTTCCCCTATACCCCATCCCAACCCTCCAATGTTAAACCTACTGTAAGTTCTCATTCCTGTAAATGATTCCGTCTCAGTGCTTCTTATCACACATTCATAGTCACCACAATCCCTCGTCTTGCATGACTGCCCTATGTTTTCTAAAAGAGCTTTGGAGTCTTCTCTCTGTTTCTCTCCTTCAGGAAAAACAATATACACTGTTCTCAGACAAGGCACAATCCTATGAGCACAGACTTCTATGATGGGATCTGTGATGCAGAAAAAAGTTATCTAGAGGGGTGTTGGGATTTGGAATTCCACCACATAATTTGGGGAATACTTTCTCTGAACCTCTGAGTAATGCTTTATGAATACTGTTAGAGTGATTAAGCTATGCATTTATATAGGCTGTTATAAGTTGTTTTTAGAAGGATTATAGCAAGTATTAAATGCAGTATTATGTGTGGTAGTTTGAATGCATAGACAGATGGATCATAAAAAGTGTTAACCAAGTTTATTCTCTCCCGAACAATCTTAAAGCATTGAAGGACATTCAGTTGGTAGTAGTCTGTTGGAACAAGCTTCCCTAGGGTTTGACATCTTAATTAGAAAATGCTGCAAGATACTTCTGCAGCAGATTTAAGAATGAAATCTAAATTACATTTGACAACAAATGAGTTCACAAGTATGTGCTTTACTTATTAGAGTTTCTTAAGCTCCTCTAGTTTCCCAAGTAATATCTCTGGCTTAATTCACACATTGGGTTAGATAACATGTAAAACATTGATCTGTTCCCTTTTTTGGGGGACAAAGGCCACAATAATCACAAAGAGTCAGCTATTGTGTACAGATTGCTGGTTTCTCTCTCTCTTTCTCGCTCCCTCATTCAATCAACGCTGAGGATTTGGCCCAGTGTCACAGCATGACATCTACCTTGCACTGCAAAGGCCCCTGGGAAAGGGTTCGATGTGTGGCGCTGACAACGAGCTTCTAGCTCTGACAGATAGATAACTGTACCAGAGCTGTATGGGTTTGAGGACGAACTTCAAGATGGACACATAAAGCTTGCTGTACTGAACCCGTTCAGATAGGATCAGTGTTCACGCTTTGGGTATGGACATGCAATTACCTCAACTGTGTATGTAGACATCTTGACAAAGGTGTATGTGTGTGTGCTTGCGTGTGTATGTGTGAGCTTGGTGCTAAACTCTGAGGTGAGGAAGACATGAAACCATGACAGAAGAGGCCATTAGTGCTTCTACCTCCTTCACTCAGAGAGAGCTGATTACAGACAGATAGACAGACAGGGTGTTACTGGTGCTAGGCTATTCACTGTCTGTCTGATCTATACCTGCTGATCAATAGGGGACAGACTCAAGAGGAGGAAGCGAGTAGGGAGGGAGGAGGAGGAGAAAGTGTGATTTCCCTTCTCCCGATTGTGAAAGATGTGTCACTCCTTCCTACATGTAATTACACTTGTCTTAAGTGACAGGAGGTCTCAGTTGAATGTGTAATGCATGCACGGCACGGCACCCATCCACACACTGATACTGATGCTACTGTACAGTATTTTAGTACAAACAGGGAGTTTCATAGTCAAAGAGAATCTCAACTGTTATCATTCTCTGATTTTATATGTTATGAAATCTAACTCATAAATCACAACCCAAGTCACATGATCATATCACAATGATGTATAGTAATCTGATATTAAAACACCCACTACTTTGGTTAGATGCGGAGTAATAATGGATAGATGCTAATATTAAACAAGTGTCCTAGGCATTGAGACACAATGATTAGAATAACTATATTATGATTATCAGGTTATCAAACAGCTGTGAACTGCAACTGGAGAGAGAGTGACACTCTGTCACACTCAAGTAATATCTCTTTCTACCAGACCCCTAACCTCATATAAGAGAATAAAAATCATTCATTTACAGTAGACTCAATCTCATCAAACATATGATTTTGCTGGGAACGTAACATACAATATCACCTCAATAACACAGCTATATACCAATCATACCCAAGCGTGGAATATTCCATATCATCATTCTGGAACGGTATTGGGAATTGATTTTGGGTTCCACGCATCTTGAGGGGAACAGATGCTCCGGTCACAGCCATGCCTCCCACTGATGAAGTTAAGAGACGACTTTGGAAAGGCAATTTCACCAAATGTCACTACGCATGCAAGTCCCAGTTTACATATGGCAGGGAGCAATCAAATAATTTTTTTTATCACATAGCCCTCTATTCTCTCTTTTCACATATTCCCCTTTCAATCTCTTTACCCTTCTTCACATCTCCATCACTCTCTATTTTCCTCTCTGTTTCCATCTGATTTCCTGCCAGTGATTTCTGATAAGATAAATGTGTGTACATCTCTTATTACCAGCCTGCCTCGTCAGCAGAGTGTGTTTCTAGCCTATATGTGAATCTGTCCAAAGCCAGCTCCATACTAACAAAGTTGAATTAGGATAGACACACAGACGGAGAGAGAAAGAGAGAGAGAGAGAGAGATGCCAAACACTGCATTCTTTAAATGATAATGAGTTGTGTGGGTACAAGGTGTTTTCTCATCTCGAATGATTCAGTGGTCAATATTGTATCAATCAAGGAATGGAAATAAAAAATGAAAAATAATTACAGAGGTTGGGTGGCTATGATGAGTACCTTACACAGCTAATACATAATACATTCATACCACAGACATTACACAGTCATCCAGAATAATATCCCCATGCCTCGCTATAGCTAGATAAACCATTTGGACACAGTTTATCACTCTCATTTCATGGCTTTTCACCTCAATGAGAGATTCACCACCAGATAAGCCCTTCACAAGATAAAGCAAAGAAAAAAAACAATCTGCTACATTCATCTTTGAGAGTTGTATTTCTCCCATTATCTCCAGAACAGAGGAGCTGATTTCATCACTAATAACAACGGAATGAGATGAGATCCCTGTGGAATACCAAGCATTGATTTTCCTTCCACACATCCTCCCACCTCCTCATGATCTCCGCTGAGACCGGTTTTCCAGGGTTTGGGGAGCTTGGTAAAGGCAGAACCAACCCCAATTCCCACACGTCCCCCTAAATTACCCCCCTCTCACCCCAGATGGACCCCTAGGCCTCTTGACATGGGTGTATTTACACATATCCTCCTCTCAAGAATGATGAAGGATTTGCAGTGAATAAAATTCCAGAAATGTTCCCACATACCTCCTGGGATAAAGCAGGCCTGAGGCAACCATGTTTCCTACATGGATATGGAATGGAGTGAGATTGAGACATTCCCACACAGTAATTGGCACAGACATACACACACAGAGAGACACATAAACTGACATTGCCTCCAAGTAACATTACACACAGACAAAAAAAAGTCGACAGGCCAAAGATCAGGGTTGGGGAGTAACTGATTACATGTAATCTGATCACAAAACAACTGTAACTGTAATCGGTCACGTTACAAGCAAAGATATTGTATCAGATTACAGATACAGTGCCTTGCAAAAGTATTCATCCCCCTTGCCGTTTTTCCTATTTTGTTGCATTACAACCTGTAATTTAAATTGATTTTTATTTGGATTTCATGTAATGGACATACACAAAATAGTCAAAATTGGTGAAGTGAAATGAAAAAAATTACTTGTTTAAAAATTTCTAAAAAACAAACAACGGAAAAGTGGTGCGTGCATATGTATTCACCCCCTTCGCTATGAATCCCCTAAATAAGATCTGGTGCAACCAATTACCTTCAGAAGTCACATAATTAGTTAAATAAAGTCCACCTGTGTGCAATCTAAGTGTCACATGATCTGTCACATGATCTCAGTATACAGTGGGGGAAAAAAGTATTTAGTCAGCCACCAATTGTGCAAGTTCTCCCACTTAAAAAGATGAGAGAGGCCTGTAATTTTCATCATAGGTACACGTCAACTATGACAGACAAAATGAGAAAAAAATTCCAGAAAATCACATTGTAGGATTTTTTATGAATTTATTTGCAAATTATGGTGGAAAATAAGTATTTGGTGAATAACAAAAGTTTCTCAATACTTTGTTATATACCCTTTGTTGGCAATGACACAGGTCAAACGTTTTCTGTAAGTCTTCACAAGGTTTTCACACAATGTTGCTGGTATTTTGGCCCATTCCTCCATGCAGATCTCCTCTAGAGCAGTGCGGTTTTGGGGCTGTCGCTGGGCAACACAGACTTTCAACTCCCTCCAAAGATTTTCTATGGGGTTGAGATCTGGAGACTGGCTAGGCCACTCCAGGACCTTGAAATGCGTCTTATGAAGCCACTCCTTCGTTGCCCGGGCGGTGTGTTTGGGATCATTGTCATGCTGAAGGACCCAGCCACGTTTCATCTTCAATGCCCTTGCTGATGGAAGGAGGTTTTCACTCAAAATCTCACAATACATGGCCCCATTCATTCTTTCCTTTACACGGAGAAGTCGTCCTGGTCCCTTTGCAGAAAAACAGCCCCAAAGCATGATGTTTCCACCCCCATGCTTCACAGTAGGTATGGTGTTCTTTGGATGCAACTCAGCATTCTTTGTCCTCCAAACACGACGAGTTGAGTTTTTACCAAAAAGTTATATTTTGGTTTCATCTGACCATATGACATTCTCCCAATCCTCTTCTGGATCATCCAAATGCACTCTAGCAAACTTCAGACGGGCCTGGACATGTACTGGCTTAAGCAGGGGGACACGTCTGGCACTGCAGGATTTGAGTCCCTGGCGGCGTAGTGTGTTACTGATGGTAGGTTTTGTTACTTTGGTCCCAATTCTCTGCAGGTCATTCACTAGGTCCCCCCGTTTGCTCACCGTTCTTGTGATCATTTTGACCCCACGGGGTGAGATCTTGCGTGGAGCCCCAGATCGAGGGAGATTATCAGTGGTCTTGCATGTCTTCCATTTCCTAATAATTGCTCCCACAGTTGATTTCTTCAAACCAAGCTGCTTACCTATTGCAGATTCAGTCTTCCCAGCCTGGTGCAGGTCTACAATTTTGTTTCTGGTGTCCTTTGACTGCTCTTTGGTCTTGGCCATAGTGGAGTTTGGAGTGTGACTGTTTGAGGTTGTGGACAGGTGTCTTTTATACTGATAACAAGTTCAAACAGGTGCCATTAATACAGGTAACGAGTGGAGGACAGAGGAGCCTCTTAAAGAAGGGCGGCAGGTAGCTTAGTGGGTAAGAGCGGTGTGCCAGTAACCGAAAGGTCGCTGGTTCTAATCCCCGAGCAGACTAGGTGAAAAATCTGTCGATGTGCCCTTAAGCAAGGCACTTAACCCTAATTGCTCATGTAAGTCGCTCTGGATAAGAGCGTCTGCTAAATGACTAAAAAAAAAAAAAAAAAAAAAAAAAAAAAAGTTACAGGTCTGTGAGAGCCAGAAATCTTGCTTGTTTGTAGGTGACCAAATACTTATTTTCCACCATAAGTTGCAAATAAATTCATTAAAAATCCTACAATGTGATTTTCTGGAGAAATAAAAATCTCAATTTGTCTGTCATAGTTGACGTGTACCTATGATGAAAATTACAGGCCTCTCTCATCTTTTTAAGTGGGAGAACTTGCACAATTGGTGGCTGACTAAATACTTTTTTTTCCCCACTGTATATACACCTGTTCTGAAAGGCCCCAGAGTCTGCAACACCACTAAGCAAGGGGCACCATCAAGCAAGCGGCACCATGAATACCAAGGAGCTCTCCAAACAGGTCAGGGATGAAGTTGTGGAGAAGTACAGATCAGGGTTGGGTTATAAAAAATTATCAGAAACTTTTAACATCCCACGGAGCACCATTAAATCCATTATTAAAAAATGAAAAGAATATGGCACCACAACAAACCTGCCAAGAGAGGGCCTCTCACCAAAACTCACGGACCAGGCAAGGAGTGCATTAATCAGAGAGGCAACAAAGAGACCAAAGATAACCCTGAAGGAGCTGCAAAGCTCCACAGCGGAGATTGGAGTATCTGTCCATAGGACCACTTTAAGCCGTACCATCCACAAAGCTGGGCTTTACGGAAGAGTGGCCAGAAAAAAGCCATTGCTTAAAGAAAAAAATAAGCAAACACGTTTGGTGTTCGCCAAAAGTAATGTGGGAGACTCCCCAAACATATGGAAGATGGTACTCTGGTCAGATGAGACTAAAATTGAGCTTTTTGGCCATCAAGGAAAACGCTATGTCTGGCACAAACCCAACACCTCTCATCACCCCGAGAACACCATCCCCACAGTGAAGCATGGTGGTGGCAGCATCATGCTGTGGGGATGTATTTCATCGGCAGGGACTGGGAAACTGGTCAGAATTGAAGGAATGATGTAAACCTGTTTCAGTCTTTCAGAGATTTGAGACTGGGACGGAGGTTCACCTTCCAGCAGGACAATGACCCTAAGGATACTGCTAAAGCAACACTTGAGTGGTTTAAGGGGAAACATTTAAATGTCTTGGAATGGCCTAGTCAAAGACCAGACCTCAATCCAATTGAGAATCTGTGGTATGACTTAAAGATTGCTGTACACCAGCAGAACCCATCCAACTTGAAGGAGCTGGAGCAGTTTTGCCTTGAAGAATGGGCAAAAATCCCAGTGGCTAGATGTGCCAAGCTTATAGAGACATACCCCAAGAGACTTGCAGCTGTAATTGCTGCAAAAGGTGGCTCTACAAAGTATTGACTTTGGGGGGGTGAATAGTTATGCACGCTCAAGTTTTCTGTTTTTTTGTCTTATTTCTTGTTTGTTTCACAATAATCTTCAAATTGGTAGGCATGTTGTGTAAATCAAATGATGCAAACCCCCAAGTTTGTAAGGCAACAAAATAGGAAAAATGCCAAGGGGGTGAATACTTTCGCAAGCCACTGTACTTAAATAAAAAATAGATGACTACTTCTTGAATTACTCTTAAATTCAGAAAGGATGTTTGTGAGAAAATAAAAACATTGAGACCTTTCTGCTTTCTCAATGACATTCAATTCAGCATTGAAAAAAGGTGCATGTTAAAGTTTTTTCCACCTGAGCGAGCCTGAGACCACTATGATGACACAGCAAATGTGTTTGATGGATCCTTTTAGTCTTCTTCCAATGCCTCTTAAGGGAAAAGTAATTAGAAAGTAACTGAAAGTAATCCGATTACGTTACTGAGTTTGGGTAATCCAAAAGTTACATTACTGACTACAATTTTGGATAGTTAACTAATAACTGTAGCAAGTTACATTTAGAAAGTAACCTACCCAACCCTGCCATAGGATCATCAAAGCTACACATCAATAATAGCACGAATAACAAGAAGGAAATTCAGTCAAATGGAGTCAAATTAGACTTATTATCATGTCTCCATCTACACTGTATCATGCCTATGGAACATCAAGTCTGCAGGACAACATCTTGTCCAACAACATCTTGTCCAACAACATCCAATCCAACAACATCTTATCCAGCAACATCTTGTCCAGCATAGCCTTGACAGTTCCAAGTCTAGTTAATCAGACCACTGGTTGGCTGGTGATTTTACCCACCAAACCAAAAGCCAGTGGCAGTAACAGTCTTGTGCCGGTCCTGTACCATGCTGTTGCATGGGCTTCTACTCAGGGGTAAACAGCGGCCGGCCAAAGGACCAGGCTTTAGTCAGGCAGTTGCATGGGTACACCAGCTGCTCTCAAGTACCCCAGCTGAAGCTCATTGGCAGCCGTAAGGGAGGAGATTAGCATAGTGACCTGCAATGGCTGCTGGGAGGTCTGACAGATACACACAGACAGCTGGGCAAACGGCTGGCAAACAAGAGCATGGGTGGTGAGAGAGATAAGGGAGGGATGGAGAGAGAGAGAGAGAGAGAGAGAGAGAGAGAGAGAGAGAGGGAGAGAGAGAGAGAGAGAGAGAGAGAGAGAGAGAGAGAGAGAGAGAGAGAGAGAGAGAGAGAGAGAAATAGAAAGAAAGAAAGAAAGAAAGAAAGAAAGAAAGAAAGAAAGAAAGAAAGAAAGAAAGAAAGAAAGAAAGAAAGAAAGAAAGAAAGAAAGAAAGAAAGAAAGAAAGAAAGAAAGAAAGAAAGAAAGAAAGAAAGAAAGAAAAAAGAAAGAGGGAGAAAGCCAGACAGATAATTATAAAGGGAAGGGAGGTAGAGAGAGAATAGGGAGAAGGAGGGAGAGAAGAGGCCATAGTGAGATAAATACATTTCTATAGTAAAAGCACTGAGTCTCCCCTGAGCCTCATAGAGTATCCATTAGTAATGATACTTCATGAAGACATAAAGTGTGGTTGACTGCAGCTCTGTGTGTATGGGCCTGTGGCTTTAAGGGTAGAGTTTCCAACCCTCCCTCAGATCCCTGCCTGGGGCAACATATGATTTACAGTCAGGCTCACAAGAGCTCTCTCTCTCTCCCCTCTAAGGTCTAGGCAGAATCCCTAATGAGGAATCTCTAAGTTGATAGAATAGGGAGTTGCAGACACACGTGTGCACACACACACACACACACACACACACACACGGGAGCATGCACACACACACAAGCACACACACACACAACCAGTCAATCTGGTCAGCTGTCCTGGGGATAGCTCAACTGCCTTTGGCTGACTTAATATCATCCGATCCATTGCTCATAATGGGAGAAATCTCTGAGCTCTGTAATCGTTGTGCTGTTCTGCACAACCCCTTCTTTATTAGATTACTTCTGCTTGTCTCTCAAGAGCTGCATTTCACTTTGACTATTAGCTAGGTGTGTTTGCATGAGTAAGTAGTGTGTGTGTGTGTGTGTGTGTGTGTGTGTGTGTGTGTGTGTGTGTGTGTGTGTGTGTGTGTGTGTGTGTGTGTGTGTGTGTGTGTGTGTGTGTGTGTGTGTGTGTGTGTGTGTGCGTGCGTGCGTGCGTGCGTGCGTGCGTGCGTGCGTGCGTGCGTGCGTGCGTGCGTCCGTGCGTGCGTGCGTGCGTGCGTGTGTGTGTGTGTGTGTGTGTGCGTATGTGTGTGTGACAGAGTGAGAGAGAGTTTGTGTCCTGACTAGCCTGTATTCAGTTTGAAGAATGAGCTAATACTGCAAAGCTAATGGCCACTCCTCACCCTTGCCACATCCATTTGTCCTTTCCCAACTGCTGCACTCACACACAAACACATACACATACACCCAACCACACTAAGCAGAATACTGATTAGCAGCTGAAACTCTGGAGAAGGAATAAAAAGTGAATATTGAAGTAGGAACAGAATACAAAGAGAGAGAGGAAGGGAGAGAAATAAGGAATAGAGAGAAGCTTTTTTTTTACCGCTCTGTGGGAGGCACTGACTACATTTCTTCTGTTCACTTTCAACTGAGACCCACTTTTGGATGATGATAATGCTTTGAGGTCTGTTGCATTACTGTAGGTCTGTAGGGATTGGTGTGGAGAGGGTAAACCCAAAACATGTGGACTAGGTCTGTTCACGCCAGTGCGCACTTATCCATGCAGAGAATGATGTAAGTGCTGTAAGAGTAGGGCTCATCTATGCCACTCAGTACTACTCACACACTGAACACTCCCCACTGCCTATTCTCATTGAAATTACTCAAAGTTCATAGAACGGTCAGAAGTCAATAGTTCAAATGAAGTGTTACTGAACTCAGATATGATGCCATCAGTTTGTGAATTTAAGACAGTTTTACTGAAAGATAGCCTTTACACTCTGGAAATACAGAATCACTAACATCCACATACTCACACTCTATATCTCTATAGTTACCCCCCCACACACAGGTAGACAGACAGACAGACAGACAGACAGACAGACAGACAGACAGACAGACAGACAGACAGACAGACAGACAGACAGACAGACAGACAGACAGACAGACAGACAGACAGACAGACAGACAGACAGACAGACAGACAGACAGGCAGACAGGCAGACAGACAGAGACAGAGAGACAGACAGGCAGGCAGGCAGGCAGATAGACAGAGACAGAGAGACAGACAGGCAGGCAGGCAGACATGCAGACAGGCAGACAGGCAGGCAGACATAGGTAAACACACACCTTCTTTGTCGTCATGGCGTATGATGGCATCCTGTATGATGTCACCGAGGCTGAAGCGAATGCGGTGCCTCTTCCTGTGGCTGGTGGGCAGGGCTTTGACCTTGACCCCTCCTCCCGGTTTCTGCAGGGTCTTCTCCCGCTCGTAGTATGCTCTTATTTGGTCGCAGCGCATCCTCCTGACCAGCCGCTGGCGCTGGCCAAACGGGAGAGACTCCAGCAGACACTGGTCGATCTCCATGTTCTGACGAAACACGTTACATAGCTGAAAACAACCTGCAGCGAGAGGGAGGGAGGGAGGGAGGGAGGGAGGGAGAGAAGGGAAAAGGAGAGAGAAAAACATTAGCATATCATGTTTTGTGATGGAAATCTGTCTCAACAGTTTATACAAGTCAAATATAGAGTGATGTTAAACATAGTTAAACAGCTAGTATGTGTGTGTGTGTGTGTGTGTGCATGTATGTGAGTGTAAGACACAGACACCGCTGTTAGATAAATAACTTGAACCACTCAATGTTTATTTAAATATAGTCTGACACTGAACGTATAGGACAACACTTGGATGATAAAGTATATCAGTGCTGTCTGTTTCACCTACAAGCAAGTGTGTGTGTGTGTCTATGTGTGTTTGTGTGTGTTTATAATGGACCACACTTGCACTGCCTTTAACCTCCAGGTGTTTTTAAAAAACACACTGTTTAGTGTCTTCTCTCCTGCATCCCAATGGGCTGTAGTGAATATCATGACTTAGCATGCTGTCTGTCCCAGTGGAAGAGAGCCAGGTGTTCTGCTCACTAACCAGTCTCTGAACCTATTACGGTCTGTCTGTGTAATGCTGCTGCAGCAGAGCTAAGCCTCAATGACCGCAGTGGAATTAATCACTACACATCAGGACATAACCATGCTTACTTATGAAGATACAGTGCCTTCGGAAAGTATTCAGACCCCTTGACTTTTTCCACACTTTGTTAGGTTACAGCCTTATTCTAAAACATTTTTTTTCTAATATATAAAATTTTTAAAACAGAAATATCACGTTTACAGAAGTATTCAGACCACCTTTGGCAGTGATTACAGCCTCGAGTCTTCTTGGGTATGACGCTACAACCTTGGCACACCTGTATTTGGGGAGTTTCTCCCATTCTTCTCTGCAGATCCTCTCAAGCTCTGTCAGGTTGGATGGGGAGAGTTGTTGCACAGCTATTTTCAGGTCTCTCCAGAGATGTTAGATCGGGTTCAACTCCGGGCTCTGGCTGGGCCACCCAAGGACATTCAGAGACTTGTCCCGAAGCCACTCCTGCATTGTTTTGGCTGTGTGCTTAGGGTCGTTGTCCTGTTGGAAGGTGAACCTTCGCCCCAGTCTAAGGTCCTGAGCGCTCTGGAGCAGGTTTTCATCAAGGATCTCTCTGTACTTTGCTCCGTTCATCTTTGCCTCAAACCTGACTAGTCTCCCAGTCCCTGCCGATGTAAAACATCCCCACAGCATAATGCTGACACCACCATGCTTTACCATAGGGATGGTGCCAGGTTTCCTCCAGACGTGATTCTTGGCATTCAGGCCAAAGAGTTGATCTTGGTTTCATCAGACCAGAGAATCTTGTTTCGCATGGTCTGAGAGTCTTTAGGTGCCTTTTGGCAAACTCCAAGCAGGCTGTCATATGCCTTTTACTGAGGAGTGGCTTCCGTCTGGCCACTCTACCATAAAGGACTGATTGGTGGAGTGCTGCAGAGATGGTTGTCCTTCTGGAAGGTTCTCCCATCTCCTCAGAGGAACTCTAGAGCTCTGTCAGTGTGACCATCAGGTTGTTGGTCACCTCCCTGACCAAGGCCCTTCTCCCCCGATTGCTCAGTTTGGCCGGGCAGCTCTAGAAAGAGTCTTGGGGGTTCCAAACTTCTTCCATTTAAGAATGATGGAGGCCACTATGTTCTTGGGGACCTTCAATGCTGCAGACATTTTTTGGTACCCTTCCCCAGATCTGTGCCTCGACACAATCCTGTCTTGGAGCTCTACGGACAATTCCTTCGACCTCATGGCTTGGTTTTTTCTCTGACATGCACTGTCAACTGTGGAACCTTATATAGACAGGTGTGTGCCTTTCCAAATCATGTACAATCAATTCAATTTACCACAGGTGGACTCCAATCAAGTTGTAGAAACATCTCAAGGATGATCAATGGAAACAGGATGCACCTGAGCTCAACTTCGAGTCTCATAGCAAAGGGTTTGAATACTTATGTAAATAAGGTTATTTTTTAAATTTACAAACATTTCTAAAAACCTGTTTTCGCTTTGTCATTATGGGGTATTGTGTGTAGATTTTAGAATAAGGCTTTATCGTAAATGTGGAAAAAGTCAAGGGGTCTGAATACTTTCCGAATGTACAGTTCCAGACTTATAAAATTGTAAATATTCATTGCATTGTTCAGTGTTGAAGGCTGAGAATCAGACCAACCAGAAATAAAGTTGCAATTCATAGGCGATCAGAGACCATGATGCTTCCAAGTGCATAAAAAAGTAATCAGCGGGAATTTAATTCCAGACAATCTAATACCCAAAGTCTGCCCCCGGATGCAATACAGAAAGTTTTCAATGATGTGGTGATTGCAAAGTTTGAAATGATGTGGTGTGTGTGTGTGTGTGTGCTGTAATGAGAGTGTGTGGCTGTGTCTATGAGACAAAGACGGCAGTGATTAGTATAGTAATTCAGGTCACTGCTAGACCACAGGGGAGGGAAAGAGAACTTTGGAAAGGCTGCCTTTGCAGATCAATTACTGACAGTGGCTTTTTTCCTCCTCTCTCTGACTCACACACTCTTCTTCTATTCGCCTCCATCCATGTCTGCTTGTCTATCTGTCTACTTGTCTATCTGTCTGCCCTCTTTACCTCTCCTTTTAACCCACTCCAATTCTCTTTTTCAGTTTATCTTCTTCCTCATCCCTCTCTCTCCTTTCCTCCTCGCCCTCCCTCTGTCACTTTGTCTGTCTGACTGTCTTTCACCTCTCTCTCCTTTTAAGCCCTCTCCACATCACTCTCACTCGGTCTTTAACCCCCCCCTCTCTCTCTCTCTCTCTCTCTCTCTCTCTCTCTCTCTCTCTCTCTCTCTCTCTCTCTCTCTCTCTCTCTCTCTCTCTCTCTCTCTCTCTCTCTCTCTCTCTCTCTCTCTCTCTCTCTCTCTCTCTCTCTCTCTCTCTCTCTCTCTCTCTCTCTCTCTCTCTCTCTCTCTCTCTCTCTCTCTCTCTCTCTCTCTCTCTCTCTCTCTCTCTCTCTCTCTCTCTCTCTCCCTCCTCCCTCCCTCCCTCCCTCCCTCCCTCCCTCCCTCCCTCCCTCCCTCCCTCTCCGCCCTCCGTGTGTGTGATTCAGTAGACTGGTGCAGCAGGCTGCTGGCGAGGTTTAAACCACTGACAGTGGGATGCCTTTGAAGTATTGCAGCCTTTTTAAATGGCCCTCTTCCCATCTCTCCCGCTCTCTCTTCTCTCTCCCTTAATTTCTCTATTTTCTCTCCTCTCTGCCTGTTACGCTTTTTAAAGAGGACCAGGAATCACTGCAGTTCATTTTGTCATGCAGCTATGGAAATGAGAGCTGCGGTGTGTGAGTGTGTCAGTGTGTGTGTGTGTGTGTGTCTTTTCTCTGAAGTTGTTCACATTATAATCTCTTCAGAGACCCATAAGCACCTACACAGACCTGAACACACACACATGCCAAAAAGAGACACATTTGTAACCATAACAGACATGGCACGGGTATTGAGAGGTGGTTAACCCCCAGTATGATGTCTGTACTTGAAACAGTGTTTATGTGAATCTGTATATGCTGTAGATCCTTATCAAGCTGTTGAGTGATGTTACTGTGTCTTTAACTGCTTCTGCATTAGATAATCATCTACACACTCAACACCACACCTGCCTGCCGGCCTCCCAGACAGACAGTAGGGCCAAAATGCCCATCTGTTATCTGCCTGGGCTGACAACATGAAAATTATCTTTATCTTTGGGTTTGAGACAATGAGGAGGTGATTAGAATATTGTTGAAACCAGGTGTCTGCCTCAATGTTTTCAGTTAGGGAACTCAGGTACTGGTCTACACACACAGGCTCGCACTTTCACACGCATGCATACACACACAAACACGCACATGATTGTGCATATGTTTGAGCACTCTCTACCAGTGTACTCCCTTTCTACTCTCGCTCCCTCCCCCCCCCCCCCCTTCTCTACTATACTTCCCCCTTCTCCTTTTACTTTCTCTCACCCCTTCTATTTCCCTACTCTCTTCGTCTCCCTCTCCCTCCTGACCCTGTCTCTGGGCTCTGATAAGCCAGGATGCAGATTAAAGACACTTTAGAAATGCTGCAGTGAAGTAAGATGCTGCCAGGCGCAGAAACCAATGACCCTATTAAAACAAGACCTGCTCTGTGTGCCCAGCTCTGTGTCAGTACACACACCACCATCCTCACTATACCCCTCACTACTGCTTAGCTTCTACAGCCTCTTAAGCTGACTAGGCAGAGTTAGAGAGGCAGTACACCCTGATAACCAGGAAACTAGTGACCCTACCCACCTCTCCCCTCCCCTTCCCCAAACACGACTCTCTCCAAAGTCTAATATCACAACGCCCCTGATAGACCTGGGTGATATGCACAAAAATCCATGTTGCGATAAATTGCCTGAATTGATTCGATGAATAGAACGATACGTTTATAACATTAATGTGCACCACAGTTTTTTAAATATTATCCTTTAAACTACTACTACTAGTTTGATGGTTGTATCCATCAATTGTCCCATTAACAATCACACATTTTATCAAAGTTATTTCATTTCACATTTCTCTAGTTTAGGCTTCTTATCGTAATGAACGAAATCAGCAAGATGCCTGCGAAAAGTGATCGGTATGGTTGGTGTCGATCATTTTCGGTTTATCGGCCCAGCTCAAGCCCCTGAGTCTTGGAGGATTTTGAAAGAAGTGCAGCCAACCACTGTTGTGACAAGAGGAGGAGGACATTATTCTCATGACACACCCACACAAGTGCTGCAGCTGGCAGAGCACATGTACATTACACAAGCACATACACTACAGCCCTTCAATTGAAATTACACATAGCCTAATCCAAAGCCAAGCCCCAACCAGAGGAGGCTAGCTCCTACCCTATACGGACAGACTACAGCTGGTTATAAACTCAGCAAAAAAAGAAACGTTTTCAGGACCCTGTCTTTCAAAGATCATTTGTGAAAATCCAAATAACTTCACAGATCTTCATTGTAAAGGGTTTAAACACTGTTTCCCATGCTTGTTCAATGAACCATAAACAATTAATGAACATGCACCTGTGGAACGGTCATTAAGACACTAACAATTAAGGTCACAGTTAAGGTCACAGTTATGAAAACTTAGGACACTAAAGAGGCCTTTCTACTGACTCTGAAAAACACCAAAAGAAAGATGCCCAGGGTCCCTGCTCATATCCGTGAACGTGCCTTAGGCATGCTGCAAGGAGGCATGAGGACTGCAGATGTGGCCAGGGCAATAAATAGCAATGTCCGTACTGTGAGACGCCTAAGACAGCGCTACAGGGAGACAGGACGGACAGCTGATCGTTCTCGCAGTGGCAGACCACGTGTAACAACACCTGCACAGGATCGGTACATCCGAACATCACACCTGCGGGACAGGTACAGGATGGCAACAACAACTGCCCGAGTTACACCAGGAACGCACAATCCCTCCATCAGTGCTCTGACTGTCCGCAATAGGCAGAGAGAGGCTGGACTGAGGGCTTGTAGGCCTGTTGTAAAGCACGTCCTCACTAGACATCACCGGCAACAATGTTGCCTATGGGCACAAACCCACCATCGCTGGACCAGACAGGACTGGCAAAAAGTGCTCTTCACTGACGAGTTGCGGTTTTGTCTCACCAGGGGTGATTGCCGGATTTGCGTTTATCATTGAAGAAATGAGCGTTACACCGAGGCCTGTACTCTGGAGCGGGATCGTTTTAAAGGTGGAGGGTCTATCATGGTCTGGTGCGGTGTGTCACAGCATCATCGGACTGAGCTTGTTATCATTGCAGGCAATCTCAACGCTGTGCGTTACAGGGAAGACATCCTCCTCCCTCATGTGGTACCCTTCCTGCAGGCTCATCCTGACATGACCCTCCAGCATTACAATGCCACCAGCCATACTGCTCGTTCTGTGCAATTTTATTTAGAATGGACGACCAGTCCTTTGCATAGCAACTATGCAAAAATAATTAAAGACTGGGTCGCTTCTGTAGCAACATGGCCAAAAGAACTAACAGCCAGATTTTTGTCCGGACTATATCCTCTGGTGTAATAATTAAATTGTATGAATTTACTTATCAAAATAATGTTTTAATGAAAATATGTAATTAATTGTTATTTTAATATGTTGGTAACAGTTTTATAAAAGCCATAAGGCATGCGAGGCAGTGCTACCGCGTCGGGCCAAACAACGCCATTTACCTGTGACTGTATTCATGATACAGCACTGCCTCTTGTGTATTATTACTTAAGTATATCTGTGTCTATAGACTATAGATGGGTATATGTGCCCTAGGCTGGCTAGCTGTGTCAAAATGCCTTAAACTGAGAATTCCATCCAGGGACACAGGAAACAATGGAGAATTACCACTGCTGGGTATAGACGGTGGCACTACTGGGAACAATCAGACAGTGGCAACTGAGATAGATTGTAACACTCTGGCTCCGGGACTTTTGTATTTGAGCCAGGGTGTATTGTGTTTTGTTGGGTTTTGGGTGATTTTCTATGTTGGTAGTTCTGTTGTGTGTGTTTCTAGGTTTGGTCATTGACTCCCAATCGGAGGTAACGAGTGTCAGCTGTCGGCTCGTTATCTCTGATTGGGAGCCATATTTATTTCTGTATGTTTTCCTGTGGGGTTTGTGGGTTATTGTTCCGTGTTTCAGTATTTGTACTGTGGACTTCACGAGTCGTCTTTTGTTTTGTATTTTACGTGCTTACTCTAATTAAAGTCATGTTCGTTCAACGCGCTGCGCTTTGGTCTCCTTCACTCCTAGACGATCGTGACAGAATAACCCACCATAAAGGGACCAAGCAGCGCGTCCAGGAACAAGGGGTCTGGACATGGATGGAACTGTTGGACGGTAAAGGGTCCTGGACTTGGGAGGAGATCCTGGATGGTATGGATCGCCGACCATGGAACGAGACGGTGGAGAGGCGACGGCGAGAGGAGCAACGGCATCGGCAGGGCCATCGTCGGAAGGACGAGAGGCAACCCCAAAAAGTTTTTGGGGGGGGGCACATGGCTTGGGCGACTGAGCAGCAGGAGGCTGCCACAAGGCAGATTCAGAAGGCTACCAGGTTAAGGGGGCTGACGGAGGCAGAGAAGGGACGGATTCAGGAGGCTACCAGGTTAAGGGGGTCACTGGCCAAAGTAGGGAAAGGAGATGTAGAGGCACGGCGTGAGAGACTGAGGTGTGTATCCAGTCCGGTCCGGCCCGTTCCTAATCCCGAGGTACAGCCAGTAGTGTGTGTCCCCAGTACGGTACGGCCTGTTCCGGCCCCTCGCACTAAGTGTACGGTGCGCGTCGCCAGCCCAGCCCGGCCTGTTCCTGAGCCTCATACGAAGCCTACGGTGCGCGTCGCCAGCCCAGCCCGGCCTGTTCCGGCCACTCGCACCAGGGATACGGTGCGCTTCGCCAGCCCGGCCCGGCCTGTTCCGGCCACTCGCACCAGGGATACGGTGCGCGTCGCCAGCTCAGCCCGGCCTGTTCCTACTCCACGCACCAGGGATACGGTGCGCTTCGCCAGCCCGGCCCGGCCTGTTCCGGCCACTCGCACCAGGGATACGGTGCGCGTCGCCAGCCCAGCCCGGCCTGTTCCTACTCCACGCACCAGGGATACGGTGCGCTTCGCCAGCCCGGCCCGGCCTGTTCCGGCCTCTCGCACCAGAGATACGGTGCGCGTCGCCAGCCCAGCCCGGCCTGTTCCTGCTCTCCGCACTAGGCCTACGGGGCGTCCCCAGGGCCAAGCATGCCCTGTTGCTTCTCCCCGCACTAGCCCTGAGATGCGTGTCCTCAGCCCGGTACCTCCAGTTCCGGCACCACGCATCAGGCCTACGGTGCGTCCCCAGGGCCAAGCATGCCCTGTTGCTTCTCCCCGCACTAGTCCTGAGATGCGTGTCCTCAGCCCGGTACCTCCAGTTCCGGCACCACGCACCAGGCCTACGGTGCGCCTCAGACGGCCAGAGTCTGCCGTCTGCCCAACGGGGCCTGAACTGTCCGTCTGTCCAACGCCGCCTGAACTGCCCGTCTGCCTAAAGCCTGCAAAGCCGCCCGTCTGCCATGAGCCATCAGAGCCGTCCGCCAGAACAGAGCCGCTAGAGCCTTCCGCCAGACAGGATCAGCCAGAGCCTTCTGCCAGACAGGATCAGCCAGAGCCTTCTGCCAGACAGGATCAGCCAGAGCCTTCTGCCAGACAGGATCAGCCAGAGCCTTCCGCCAGACAGGATCAGCCAGAGCCTTCCGCCAGCCATGAGCAGCCAGATCCGTCGGCCAGCCATGAGCAGCCAGATCCGTCGGCCAGCCATGAGCAGCCAGATCCGTCGGCCAGCCATGAGCAGCCAGATCCGTCAGCCAGCCATGAGCAGCCAGATCCGTCAGCCAGCCATGAGCAGCCAGATCCTTCAGCCTGCCATGAGCCGTCCAGCCAGGATCCGCCAGAGCCAGCCAGCCAGGATCCGCCCCTTAGCCAGGTGCTGTCCCTTAGCCCGGTGCTGCCCCTAAATCCAGGTGGAGTAAGTTGGAGGGTGGTCATGTGGAGGAGGCTAGGGAAGCGGGTGGTGACTAAGGTGGGGTGGGGACCACGACCAGGGCCAGAACCGCCACCGTGGACAGACGCCCACCCAGACCCTCCCCGAGACTGTATGCTGGTGCGCCCGGAGTGCGCACCTTTAGGGGGGGGTACTGTAACACTCTGGCTCCGGGACTTTTGTATTTGAGCCAGGGTGTATTGTGTTTTGTTGGGTTTTGGGTGATTTTCTATGTTGGTAGTTCTGTTGTGTGTGTTTCTAGGTTTGGTCATTGACTCCCAATCGGAGGTAACGAGTGTCAGCTGTCGGCTCGTTATCTCTGATTGGGAGCCATATTTATTTATGTATGTTTTCCTGTGGGGTTTGTGGGTTATTGTTCCGTGTTTCAGTATTTGTACTGTGGACTTCACGAGTCGTCTTTTGTTTTGTATTTTACATGCTTACTCTAATTAAAGTCATGTTCGTTCAACGCGCTGCGCTTTGGTCTCCTTCACTCCTAGACGATCGTGACATAGATTGCATAATAGAGGGATGGAGAGGGGGGCTATATATACCAGACAGAGGGAAGAACAGAAAGAAGCAGAGAGGGAGAAAAAGAGGAAAGGCAGTTCAGACAGTGGAATAAATAGAGTAGTAACCAGAGTGGGCCAGTGGGTTAGTGGAAGTAAAACAAAGTCAATAGCTTAATGGGTTGTGTGTGTGCATGCCAAGTATAACACACATAGCATGGGAGGATATGAACCTGGGGTGAACTCAATATGTCAATACAGGACTAAGATTGAATCGTACTACACTGGCTCTGACGCTCGTCGGATGTGGCAGGGCTTGAAAACTATTACAGACTACAAAGGGAAGCACAGCCGCGAGCTGCCCAGTGACACAAGCCTACCAGACGAGCTAAACCACTTCTATGCTCGCTTCGAGGCAAGCAACACTGAAGCATGCATGAGAGCACCAGCTGTTCCGGATGACTATGTGATCACGCTCTCCGTAGCCGATGTGAGTAAGACTTTTAAGCAGGTCAACATTCACAAGGCCGCAGGGCCAGACAGATTACCAGGACGTGTACTCCGAGCATGTGCTGACCAACTGGCAAGTGTCTTCACTGACATTTTCAACATGTCCCTGACTGAGTCTGTAATACCAACATGTTTCAAGCAGACCACCATAGTCCCCGTGCCCAAGGACTCTAAGATAACCTGCCTAAATGACTACCGACCCGTAGCACTGACGTCTGTAGCCATGAAGTGCTTTGAAAGGCTGGTCATGGCTCACATCAACAGCATTATCCCAGAAACCCTAGACCCACTCCAATTTGCATACCGCCCCAACAGATCCACAGATTATGCAATCTCTATTGAACTCCACACTGCCCTTTCCCACCTGGACAAGAGGAACACCTACGTGAGAATGCTATTCATTGACTACAGCTTAGCATTCAACACCATAGTGCCCTCTAAGGTCATCACTAAGCTAAGGATCCTGGGACTAAACACCTCCCTCTGCAACTGGATCCTGGACTTCCTGACGGGCCGCCCCCAGGTGGTAAGGGTAGGTAACAACACATCTGCAACACTGATCCTCAACACGGGGGCCCCTCAGGGGTGCGTGCTCAGTCCCCTCCTGTACTCTCTGTTCACCCATGACTGCACGGCCAGGCACGACTCCAACACCATCATTAAGTTTGCCGACGACACAACAGTGGTAGGCCTGATCACCGACAACGATGAGACAGCCTATAGGGAGGAGGTCAGAGACCTGGCCGTGTGGTGCCTGGACAACAACCTCTCCCTCAACGTGACCAAGACAAAGGAGATGATTGTGGACTACAGGAAAAAAAAGAGGACTGAGCACGCCCCCATTCTCATCGACGGGGCTGTAGTGGAACAGGTTGAGAGCTTCAAGTTCCTTGGTGTCCACATCACCAACGAACTATCATGGTCCAAACACACCAAGACAGTCGTGAAGAGGGCACGACAAAGCCTATTCCCCCTCAGGAGACTGAAAAGATTTGGCATGGGTCCTCAGATCCTCAAAATATTATACAGCTGCACCATCGAGAGCATCCTGACTGCTTGGCCTCCGACCGCAAGGCACTACAGAGGGTAGTGCGTACGGCCCAGTACATCACTGGGGCCAAGCTTCCTGCCATCCAGGACCTCTATACCAGGCGGTGTCAGAGAAAGGCCCTCAAAATTGTCAAAGACTCCAGCCACCCTAGTCATAGACTGTTCTCTCTGCTACCGCACGGCAAGCGGTACCGGAGTGCCAAGTCTAGGTCCAAAAGACTTCTCAACAGCTTCTACCCCCAAGCCATAAGACTCCTGAACAGCTAATCATGGCTACCCGGACTATTTGCACTGCCCCCCCACCCCATCCTTTTTACGCAGCTGCTACTCTGTTAATTATTTATGCATAGTCACTTTAACTCTACCCACATGTACATATTACCTCAACTACCTCAACTAGCCGGTGCCCCTGCACATTGACTCTGCAACGGTACCCCCCTGTATATATAGCCTCCCTACTGTTATTTTATTTTACTTCTGCTCTTTTTTTCTCAACACTTTTTTGTTGTTGTTTTATTTTTATAAAAATAAATGCACTGTTGGTTAAGGGCTGTAAGTAAGCATTTCACTGTAATGTCTGCACCTGTTGTATTCGGCGCATGTGACCAATAAAATTTGATTTGATTTGATTTGATATGTGTCCAGCTAAGAAAACGCTGTCTCTCTTTCTCTCCTTTTCATCCTCTCTTCCTCTCCTCTACTCATTCCCGTTAGTACCACTCCTTTCTGTCACACCCCTACCACTCATTACTCACTGTCCTATACTGAATCTCTCTCTCTCTTTCTCTCTCTCTCTATCTCTCTCTCTCTCTCTCTACTTGTCTATCCCTCTCTTTCTAAAGCTCTCTCAATTGCTTTCTACCCTTTGCTTCCTCCTTTTTCGTTCTCCCTCTTTCTCCTCTCCTTATCTATCCTCTCTCTCTCTCTCTCTCTTATGCAGGAGTTAATGGTTGTGTCACATAGCCTACACCAAATAGAAAGAGAGAGAGAGAGAGTTTGAATTATTGTGTTGCTTCAAAGGCTGCAGACACAGCATCACAGGCCTAAACTAAAAGGGAAACATCTTCATCAAAAAATTGGTTGCGCCCCCGATTCTCCTCAGACAGAATTATTGCATCACAAATGGTTTCAAAACCCAAAGGATTGTTCATTTGAAGAACAATTCTTGACTTCATCAGTCCTTTTGAAAACCAACCAGAGAGAGAAAGATAGAGGGATAGAGAGATAGAAAGAGAGAGAGGGAGAGAGAGAGAGAGGTGGGGGGTGCTCTCCACGGTTCTGAAAGCATCAGACCTAGAGCTCTTTCCTCCCCACCACTCTCTCTCTCTCTCTCTCTCTCTCTCTCTCTCTCTCTCTCTCTGCTGTGGATTTTTTATGAAGGAGTTAATGATTGTGTCACATAGCCTACAGCAAACAGAAAGAGAGAGAGAGAGAGAGAGAGAGAGAGAGAGAGTGTTTGAATTATTGTGTTGCTTCAAAGGCTGCAGACACAGCTTCACAAGCCTAAACTAAAAGGGAAACATCTTCATCAAAAAATTGGTTGCGCCACCGATTCTCCTTACAGAGACAGAATTATTGCATAACAAATGGTGTCAAAACCCAAAGGATTGTTCATTTGAAGACCAATTCTTGACTTCATCAATCCTTTTGAAAACCAACCAGAGAGAGAGAAAGATAGAGATAGAGAGATAGAGAGAGAGAGAGAGAGAGAGAGAGAGAGGGGGAGGGGGGAACGGGGGGGGGGGGGGGGTTCTCCATGGTTCTGAAAGCATCAGACCTAGAGCTCTGTCCTCCTCCCCACCACTCTCACTCTCTCTCTCTCTCTCCCTCCCACCTCTCTCTCTCTCTCTCTCTCTCTCTCTCTCGCTCTCACTCTCTCACTCTCTCTCTATCTCTCTCTCGCTCTCTCTGTGCTGTTCTCAACTGTGGTAGGTTTATGGCAGACTCAGGGAGACATCATAACTGACTTTATGGAGGAGGGTCACAGGACAGATGAGTCCTCCTTCAGGAGTCTTAACTCACAGCAACACACACACACACCATCGTCACTCTTGCCATGAGCAATAACTCGCCTTCTGTCAAGTCGCTCACGCAGTCTCAAACACACACACACACAAACAAACACGCACACACACACACACAAACACACACACATACACTCCACCGCTACCAGAATACTTTATTTATCACCAGCAAACTCTATTTAACTGCTCTGTCAGTGTTATAAATCAGGCATCATAAACAGCCAGACAGAGACAAACCAACATAGTCTGGCCATAAACACAGATGTTATATGACACATATCACACGTGTCACTTCTGACATATGTCACCCATAAAGATATACAGCATCTCAGACTGATCCAACTGAACGGTCTAGCCTCTCGAAATGTGATGCTAATGTAAAACCATATTCTTCATATCCGCTGAGCAAGGCAATAAAGATGAAGTGAACGAGAGAGGGTGTGTGAGAGAGAAAGAGAGAAAGAAAGGTAAAGGGACAGCTGGAAATTGAGAGTAAGTGAATGACAGACAGGAAAGGTCAGAGAGATTAAGAGGGACCGGCAGAGGTCAGGATGGAGATATAGGGAAGAGAGAGAAAGTAGAAGGGAGGGAGGGAGAGAGAGAGCAGGGGAGAGAGAGCAGGGGGAGAGAGAGATAGTTGTCATGCTTGAGAAGCTCCTGCTTTCCCATCTCCTGGCTGTCAGATATTGATTTACTGGGGAATATCCCTCATATGCTCTAGTTAATAACACTGACAGCACTGCACTGGGCTGTGAATTAGCCCGCAGCATCCACATAGACACACATGTAGAGTATATATACTGTACACACACACACACACACACACACATTTGCATGCACACGTACACACAGCTTGACATGTTGACCACACTGTTAGACATTTTTTGTAATTTTATCAGTAACTTACTGTATTAATCAACATAAACTGAATACAGTAGATTAATGAAGAATGCACAATAAAATACCCATAATACCAGTAAAACACTGTAGAATGCACAGTAAAATACTTTGAATGTGTTTTACATTATAAATGATGGTGCATTGTGGGAAACTGTTGTGGGCGGGGAAATAGTCTCTGGCTCGTTAATATATTTTAACGGGTGCCTTGTAAGAGGCTATATTTGTTTTACCCGTGAGTGACAATGGTGTACCCCCATAGAATACCGTAATATACTGTAATTTAGGAACTTGTCCTGAAACTCTACAGTAACTAACTGGCCAATTGCTGTTAGTAATTTACTGTAATTCAAAATACAGTACCATACTGCATTTTTGGGGCACCAAAAATCTTTTGAACACTTGTGGGTGGATGTTATTGTTGTTTCTCTTGTAAGAGGCTGTATTTGTTGCACCCGTTAGTGAGAGTGCTGTACCAATTTAAGTGATATGTGGTAGTAGTTCCCTAACAATTGAATGTATATAGGGAATAGATCAGACCTTTTAATGGTTGAATATTTACCCATGTCCATTTGATCTGTTTTGCCCTGTAATCACAGCCAGTTTGGAAGCCTTTGTTTAGGCCTCAAGAAGTGCAAGTGATATAAAACACCTAGTACTCATTAATATGCTGTAATATGCAAATGACTACAGCCAACCTAATCCCTTGTAATTACAGTAGAATACTGTAGAAATCATTTTCTTAAAGTTTAATAGCGATGTTACGTTAGATAACGGCGCTCCAAGGCATGAGTCGAAATCACTAAGCAGCTAAATTCGAAGCAGTGTGCTGATGTGTGTATCACTTTATCAGAAGTAGGTCATCAATGACGTACAAAGCTTTGTTTGATCACATGCTTTTTCAAACCGTGTGTTGCAAAATGCAAGATCCCACTGATTTTGCTGTGGTTCCGGTGCTTTCTTCCATTCCAAGCTGCTTTCAAACACCAACCTCTACTGGACACTGCACTTACAAATATAGTTAGGATTTTGTACATGTAGTTTTACCTGACCGGTAGCTTAACAGGTAGTGTAGGGAACTATGAAACATTCAAGGACGTGAGGTTAGTGGTCAAATCCTGTTGAAGGCACATTATTTAGATTTTTTTTAAAAATTAAACCACAATTTCTGTACTGTTGTTCAAATAATTTGTTTTATTTAGTATAGTATAAGCTTCTGTCTTAAGCATCCTAAATAATGCCATAGATTCCGTTTTTTGAAAAATAGTAAACTTAAAGGCAAAACAGGGGGAAATGATGTAAGATGCAAACCTGGTATTCCAACTGATTATAAGCTAACAAAGCCATTGACTTACTGCTGCAACACAGAGTTTTGATGAAAACAGAGGAGAAAAAAATTATATATTTTCCACATGTTGTTGTTTTACAGCCTGAATTTAAAACGGATAAAATTGAGATTTTGTGTCACTGGCCTACACACAATACCCCATAATGTCAAAGTGGAATTATGTTTTTATACATTTTGACAAATTAATTCAAATGAAAAGCTGAAATGTTTTGAGTCAATAAGTAAGTTCAAGAGTAAAAATGTGCTTAACAAGTCACATAATAAGTTGGACTTACTCTATGTGCAATAATAGTGTTTAACATTATTTTTGAATAACTACCTAATCTCTGTACCCCACACATGTAAGGTCCCTCAGTCGAGCAGTGAATTTCAAACACAGATTCAACCACAAAGACCAGGGAGGTTTTCAAACACACAGACGTCCTTCCTAACTCAGTGGCTGGAGAGGAAGGAAACCACTCAGGGATTTCACCATGAGGCCAATGGTGACTTTAAAACATTTACAGAGTTTAATGGCTAGATACAACATAGGAGTAACGTCTTGATATGAAACACAGAAACAATACTGCCTGGGGAAAGAACCTAAGGGAGTGCCAGATAAAGGGGAGGTAATGAGTAAGGTAATGGAGTCCAGGTGTGCCTCATGATGAAGCTCAGGTGCGCGTAATAACTGATGCCAGGTGCGCGTAATGATGGTTACCAGGACCGGTGGTTAGTAAACCAGCAACGTCGAACACCGGAGGGGAGGAGCGGGAGTAGACGTGACACACTCTTCATATTTTCAAGTATGGTGGTGGCTGCATCATATTATGGGTATGCTTGTAATCGGCAAGGGAGTTTTTTAGGATAAAAATAAACAGAATAGAGCTAAGCACAGGCAAACTCCTAGAGGATAACCTGGTTGTCCTTTACTACTATAGCTCATAGAAACACAATGAATAACACATTCATAAATGGCAAAACAGAGGTATACGGTTTTGAAGTGTCTGTCCTATTTCTATAAGATATAAGAAAGCTCAGGAAGTATTTCATTTTTTTGGGACACATATTTAACCCTATTTTTTTGTTGGCACAAAACTACTTCCATACTTCCATTCATTTTTTAAACCGGTAAAGGGTTAGCTTCAGACGAAGCCCGTGACACTTGTGGGGATCGTAAAGCAAAACAGAGAACACCACCGTGTTTGTGAGTGTCATCTCTTCATAGGCTAAAAGGAGAGAGAATAAATAAAAATACATTCGGACGCTAAAGACGTTTTCGTCAGAAGACTGATTTTCGGGATGTCTCCTGGTCTGAAAAAACCCCCGGTAGCTCTGCCACTTTCCACCGCAGATGCGGTAGTCCGACATAGGTGGAAGCAGTGGATTGAGACGCAGCCCATACAAAAAATAGATATCTCTAGTTTAAACAGACAGATTTTGATATTTGATATTATATCAAATATTATGTTAATGCTCGATCGACTCTTAAGGACTAACTCCAACAAAATGTTCTGTTACGGTTACATAAACTTTTTAGTTGCTATAACTGTGATATGTTATTTTTTATCAACCTTGGTTGAATGCACTGACTGTAATTTACTAAGGACAAGAGCACCCGCTAAATGACCAAAATGTAAATATAAATGTACAAATGAAAACTTACAAAGAATACTGGGTAATATGTTGCTGTAGCCAGTAATATACTGTAAATTATATTACAGTAAAACAAATAATACCGTAAAATGGATTACAGTAGCTGTACTGTAAAACAAATTGCAGTAAATTACTTACATTAAATGTTTTACAGTGCCTATTCATGCACGCATACACAGTTATGTGTATTACTGTTCCACTGACCTACAGTATGAGCCCACTCATTTGTCCTTGTCTGCTTCAGTACACATCAAACGTGAGAACACACACATCTGCCTCATTCATATCCCTCTCGCTCTCTCTCTCCTTTTTCCTCCATTTATCTCTCTCTTTTCTTTCTATCTGCCCTTTGAGTTCACCTTCAGCCCGAATCTGAACTCTCTCTCTCACAAACACACTCACTCGCACGCACACACACACACACAAACTTGTTAAATAACCAATGCATTTCAGCCCTATGCCTTTGAGAAAATAAAAATTCAGAGAGGAAGGAAAGGAGAAAAAGCAGGGGAAAGAAACAACAGGGAAATAGAGGAGCGAGAGGTATAGATCAGGGAAATTATTCACCAATCATCCTTCCTGGCTCCCTCTGTCTCCTAATCTCTTGGTCATGCACCATCATCCGTTCTCTCACTCTCTTTTTATCTCCTTTATTCACCTTCTCATAATCTGTCCCTCTCCCTCCTCTCCTCAACTGTCACTTATCCTCCTTTCCTTGTGTCCACATTCCTGCTCTTCCTGTCCCCATCCTCAAATTTCTCTCTCAATATTGCCTCTCTCTCTCCATCTTTCTCGATTACTCTTTCCATTCCTCTCTTTCACTCTTTCTCTCATCTCTCTCTCTTCATCTCTCTCTTTCGCTCTTCTCTCTCTCCAGCCGTTCCTCTCTTTTCCCATCTCTCAATCTCTCTCCCTGCTGTTCTGCTCTCTGCCTGTCTGTCTGTCACTCTAGCTGAATTACCCAGAGCCTCCCACTACCTGCCGCATTCACCGGTCAACTTCACACAGCTACAGCAGTCTGTCTGCAGCAAGCTCACACACACACCCACCCACAGTACACACGTTACCCACATTACTCTCACACACACACACACACAAACACACACACAAACACATTGCACAGACAC